>NC_036258.1:5109622-5128588 GCF_002742605.1 Olea europaea var. sylvestris | reverse complement strand
ATTTTAGTTTAAATACGAAACTTCAACAGTTCTTACATGCTACTTTCCATATGAAAAAACTTGGTCAACTTTCATATTTTTTGGGACTGGAGTTCACCATCGGGACAATGGTATTTTCTTAAACCAGCACAAATATGTTCAGGATCTTATTGCATTAGTTGGGTTGGAAGACTCTTCTTCGGTGGACACTCTAATGGAGGTAAATGTAAAGTACAGGAAAAGATGAAGGGAACCTTCTGGATGATCCTACTCTATATCGTATTTTATTTGAGAGTCTTATCTATTTGACTACCACTCGTCCAGATATCTCTTATGCCATCCATCAGGTCAGTCAGTTTATGTCTAGTCCACGACATTTCCATCTTGCTGCTGTTCGCCGCATTGTTCGTTATCTTCGTGGTTCACCTATGTTCTTTCCTAGAGGGTCTTCCTTTCAACTTTATGCCTACAATGATACTGATTGGGTTGGGTGTCCTGATACCCGTCGCTCGACTATGGGCTGGTGTATGTTTTTGGGTGATGCCTTTATCTCTTGGAAATGTAAGAAACAAGATCGTGTTTCTAAATCATCCACTGAAGCTGAGTATCGTGCCATGTCTACAGCTTGTTCTGAAATTATTTGGTTACGTGGTCTACTCAAGGAGATTGGGTTTCCTCAACCTAATTGTACTCCTCTTCATGCGGACAACACTAGTGCTATACAAATTACAAACAATCCTGTCTTCCATGAAAGCACCAAGCACATTGATGTTGATTGTCATTTTATTCAGAATATTTTGGAGGATCGGGTGATCTTCCTTTCCTACATTTCTTCTGACCTTCAAGTGGCAAATGTCTTCACCAAAGCATTGACTCGACAGTGGCATCAATCTCTTGTTGGCAAATTGTTGCTGGTTGACTTCCTAGCATCAATTTGAGGGGGGATGTTATTGTATATATTGGGTTATATTTGGAATAGATTAGATACCCTATTTTTGGAGATTGCAATTTATTTATTTCCTTGTATATTATAAGATTGTGTATATATGTACAATAACGCACCACAAACAGGACAGAGAAAATTTTCAGAAATTATTCGAGGTTTCTTTGATATGTTTTACCAGCTGTAGCTGGAAATTAGACAGTTTTCTTGAGATGGAAACTATAGAACCTTATTAGTTGAGCATTGCAAGGAACTGGAAACTAGCAGGAATTATCTCTGTTATGTTAAGAAGTTCAACAAGGTTCGTTTGGACAAGCTTCAATGATGAAATAAGTACTCCGACTGATGGCAGGTATGCATTGCAAGTCGAAAGAGGCATCTTAACCACCAGGCTGCAGTTCGATGGTAAAGTCGATAGAACATTTAGTAGTGGATTCAACTCAATCAAAAACTGTCCATAGCTATTGTTGGTAGCACTAGCAACTGTATTTCCAACCCCACATTGCAACTGCACTAGAGCATCTTTAGGGAAAAATAGTAACTTGAGATTTAAGTACAAGGTTTTTCAAAACAAGTGCATAATGTTTTTTGACATGTACTATCGAGTGACAAAATTGTAAGACACTGCTGGAAACAGGAGCGGCCTAAAAGTTGTCATCGCTACTAATAGAATCTTTTAGAGATTCATCAGCATATTTTATTCATATATCCTTCTTCAAGTTGCTGTCACTTTCTTTTAATACTTTGTCATTATCCCTCGCATGCAAGTAAGCGTTCTCCTTCCACTTTTTTGTAAAGGAAGAAAAAGAAAACACTAAACCACTAGAACGTTCTAGCCCAGAAAATGACAGGCAAACGAGAGCAGAACTCAGACATCATGAGGCTTTGAGGTACTCAAGGTGTAAGTTTAATGGAAGTCTCATCTCAAGCGTGACTATTGCATGTGAATTGTGAATAAAAAGAGAGAAACAAAAGAATGAAGAAATTAGCAAAGCTATATTTGCAATCTTCCAACACCTTAATATATAGAAAAATAATCAAGAAATTGAGGAACCCGATATAGTTTGTACAAGGTCACATAGTATATTTCATTATTTTTTTGTTTTTCGATGAAACTCACCAGGGAAAAGCGTGTTGCAGGGCCATTGACAGTGCAAAACACAGTCCAATTGATCCTTATTGTGCTAAAATCCTTTTTGAGCTTCTGCAATTACTGCTGCCATTAATGCAACAGCCATGACAAAAAATTAAGAAATTTGATTTACGGGCCATGGTCTCTGGATGATAAAAATAGAAAGGCAAAAGCTACAGATTTTGCTGCAAATTAAGGGCTAAGTGCAGCCAATTTATACGAAGCGTTGCTCAGGGCATGTTGGAGCAAAATTAGAAGTTCTTTTTTCTTACTGCAGTATTTTAAAGAAGAGAAGAAGCTAATATCATGTCTAGTGTACTGTTTTGTCCTATTCAGTACTTCGAACTAGAAATTTTGGATGAGGGATTGTATGAACTGTATTTAAAGTCAAAGAGACAAGTTTCGGTGGGTTTTTTCTTCTCAAGATTTGCCTGTGAAACTAGAACTAGCATTTGCAGTTGATCATCCCCTTGCTGCATTTGCAGTTGATCATCCCCTTGCTTCCCTCTACTTTGTGGGCTTCACTCTAGAGACTAGAGGTAGATCTAATGCACTCCTTAATCTTCTATAGCATGCTTCATTTTGCCTGGTAAGGAAGCTTTTTTTTCCCTCTCTTTCAGAACCAAGTAATGGTCCATTCAATGCAACTTGCTAGAAGTCGACTAGAAACTCGAAAAGTTTTTAGAATTAAATCTCCAATCCACTTAAGTCCAGAATATATTTATACTAATATTGGTTGAATACAAATGCTGAGAAATACTAAAAGGCACGTTCACTATCAGAATTCTCCCAATCCACGTCTACATATAATCTGCCTCGCTGTCTTCATTTCCCTTTTTTCATCACTCTTCACTTCCTCTTTGCCAAGATTCAATATGACGTTTCTTCAGTAGATAATTTATCCTCCTGTTCTCTAACCTGCATAGAGCAAAAAATTTAAACTAAGAGCAACATTACATGAAGTAATTCATTCCTAGAATCTTGACAAAACATTACAAGTAATTATTACAAGGTAAGATGTCTTGATTACATTTTATATCAACCAAAAAGAAGAAACAGAATAGTGTGTACTAAAAACAAGAAGTGGTACTTACCAGGGGCGAATCTAGGATATCGACTCAACTAGGGCGATCGTTGATCGTTGGCCGTTGACTATCGATAATCAACGGCTATATAGCGATATCGTTTATTAATATTAAATAACATAATATTAAAAATTCTTCGATCTATATGTAAATACACTAAAACATAAAAATCGTATATTTATATCATATTATATTTCAATACCGTAAAGTGATATCGTTTATTAATATTTAATAAAATAATATTAAAAATTCTTCGATCTATCTGTAAATACACTAAAACATAAAAATCGTATATTTATATCATATTATATTTCAATACCGTATAGTGATATCGTTTATTAATATTTAATAAAATAATATTAAAAATTCTTCGATCTATCTGTAAATACACTAAAACGTAAAAATCGTATATTTATATCATATTATTTTTCAATACAATCCGAAATACTATAAATTACATAATACATAAAACTTCTTTGTATTATCAATGTTTAACAAATTGCTTACTTGACTAAAAGTAGTTGAAAGATTCCACTACAAGAACTAGATTGAGATTCAGTTGAAAAAATCATTCCATAATCAGTATGAGAACTGAATGTTAATTAAAGATTGAATGTAATTAAAATTAATTTTAAAATATAATTAAAGTTTCAATTTCCAATTTTCAACACCAATTCATCACAAATTATAAATTCCCTAATTTCTCATTTTCAATTTTCATAAATCACATATTCACATTCACGATACTCAAATTAATTTTTAATATCACAATTTATAGTGGACAAATTCCCAAATTCTCAAATAACATATAAATTAAAACTCAATACTCGTAATTCATATCTTATAAATTATTAGAGCATAAGATATTTGAAATGACAAAAACCAACCAAAAAATAAAAATAAAATAGTCATTAACTCGCCTAGAGTCTTAACATATATTATTTTGTTAAACTTAGATTCAAAATTCAATCATTGCCATGATGGTTAAGCTTACAATAATCCAAATTAGAAGTTATAGATTCGAATCATTTTCTTAGGGAATTAATTTTGATAAATATTGTAGAAATAAAAATTTTGCACAATGAAATAGACGGGAAGGAATCGAACCCAAGACTTGTAATATAAAAATGCAAGCTCAAACCAACTAAGCAAAAGAAGGGTTTAAAAATAAAATGAACTATTAGTTATATAACCTAAAATTTTTATCTATTATAAAAAAAAATAAAAAATAAATAATAATAAATTTCTCCGGCAAATCCAGCTAGGGCCTGCCACTGGTACTTACTTTTTTTGGTGTTTCTCTTACAACAAGTTTACCCTTATGCCGCTCTATTTCTTTCGTACAAGCAACAATTGCATTACTTAGAATTTCTATTCCTTTTGCCTGCAATCAAAACAGAAGTGCTGAATTTCATCCAAAAAAATTCCATCTTTTATTCACACATCAATAGAAACGATCAAAGATCAGAGACTTCCTGTTACAACTCAAATTTCATAGTAAAAAACTCAAATGTTGACTAGTCAAGGTCAAAGTCAATTAAGGACTTAAATGAAATAAATGATTTTATTGGGACTTGAATTGACTAAAATCTTTTATTGAGGTTTATTTTACAATTGGCAATATATGAGGGTAAAATTTGATACAATTTGAAGTTGAAAATTTACTTATATATTTTTGGGAAGTTTAGGATTTATATGTTAGCTCATATTAGAGAAGAGGAACTTTTCTTGCAAATTGGAGTTAGTGGGATTTAAATGCCTTTGACCCATTTCTTTTTTCTCTAAAATCACACACACACAAGAAGCAAGAAAAATAATCGACAGAGAAGAAGAAGAAATCGCCACGAAGAAAAAGGAAAGAAAAAGGGAAAGAAAAGAGGGAAGATAAAGAAGGAGAAAAAGGAAAAAAGGAAGAAGAAGTAAGGAAAGAGGTAGTTCATGGTCTATTTCCATTTTTCCTTTCTCTTTATTTTCTTCAAGAGGTAGATAAATTTTATGTTAAAATTCTAGGGTTTTATTTTTGGCTCGAAATTTTCAGATTTTCGAGATGAATACTACTTGGAACTCAAGTTATTGATTTTAGAATTTCTATTTACACTAAGGTAAGGAGATATCAATTTTTTTTGTTTTTTTTGGGCAAACCTTAGTTTTTAAATTTGATGATTGAGCATGGATTATTTGTGAAAATGATTACATTAATGAAATTATTCACTTGGAAGAATGATTTTGGGGAACGATGGATATATTAATTTGGTTGTAGTATGATTACTATTTTTTCACTGGAATGAAGGGGATAAATATTGTTATGATTGGAATGAAGTTAAATTTGGATGTGGTATATAATTTTGAAGGTTTTATAAAGTGAAAATTAGCTCCAATTAATTAAAGGAAATTTAGGAAAATTTCGCAAGTATTGGGGAATTTAGTTTAATTATTATATCATTAGAGATAAATTGTTTCTTTATTTTAATAGCGATTAAATTAGTTATTTTGTAACGTATTTCAGGTGGTGATGAAGAAATTGGAAAAAGCTTACTGACCGGCCTAATATGTAGCTCATATTGAGTGAGTGGATATAAAACTTATTTTTCAGAAATTAATTATTTATTAAATTTATGTTAGATTAAAAAACTTATTATTTCATACGATTGATTTTGACAATATGATTTTTAGAATAAAGTGAATTTATAATCAGATATTTTTAAAGTTAAATTTAATTCAATTAAATCATTTGATTAGCATGTTATTTGAATATAACCGTTTCAGTATAGCTAAAATTATTTTTTAAACCACCAGAATGTGCCCAAGTGATTTTACCCCAATCTGCACTGGTGTGAATGTGTTTCCACATTGTATGATTAGTTATGGCGATTTTACCTGCTCTGCACTATTGTGAATGTGTTTCCATAGTGTATGACCAGATTATCAGTGGTCTTTGAAACCCACTCTCGTACACACATAGGCTTTGGACCGTGTACTATGGTGATTAGCCTTTGGGGCAGCTCTGGGTACGTATGACCAGATTATCAAAATATCATATTTGAATGGCTCTGTCTTGTACATCGAGATTACTCTGTATATGAGTAGGCTATTCATTGGGTACCTCTTTGGTGTGATTTTTCAGGATTTCTACAGCTTATCAGATTATAGAATTCAATCTATTCATTTCTCAAATTAAAGCTTTCAGCTTATAGTATTGAGTAGCAGTAATATTTCACAGATTTTCACAGATGTCATATTATTTATATTCATTACATTTTACAGTTACTTATCTAGAATGAAGAACAAAGAATTTTATGATGTATTTATGCTTGATTTTAAAAGAGTTACCAGATTTCAGAATTTCTAGAAGTTTTAGTAGTGCAAGAATTTGCAGAAAATATGCATAAATGAGAAAATTTTGCTTATTTGAAAGTTATCTACTCACTGAGCTTTAAGCTCATATATTTTTTCACCTTTTTCTTTATCAGACAGATAGCAGTCGAATTGAGCAGCTTTGGAGCTTGTCGAACCATCGAATTGAGCCATGCGTCGTAGGTTGTATGACATCCTCTATCAGGTTATTTAGTATGCGTTCTTTTGGGATACATGTAGTTTAAATCAGAAAAAAATTCATTATGAGCTCATTAGATATTTGGTATCTTTAATACATTTGAAGATTGTTGATTGTAAAACAAGTAAATATTGATTTCCTAGAATTTTATTTGAATAGTTTGTATTTTTAGGGACTGGCGTACCCTGATTTATATTATAGGTATTGATTTGAGGAAATTGGTTATTATTCAGGCGGTTTAGTTCATATTTCAAGGAAAATTCTGTCAAAATTCTTTTAAAATTTCGTCATAGTCAAACAATTCAAAGTTGCCTTGGTGGTGGGTCCGACACTTAATTGGTATCTACCATCGACGCACGACACGTGTCCGGTCTATTAGGATGATTCGGGACGGGTCGTGTCAATTGGTATCAGAGTATGATTCAGCGGTTGTTAAGCTTGAGTAATTCATGAATTTTTTTTTTCAGAATAGTAGGTCATTGAGATTGTTAGTTGTGGCGTGGTGGCAAAACTCATAGGCTCCAATGTAATATTTGAAACTTATGTTACCCCTTATAACGAAGATATGGCAGCTTAGAAACAAGGACCTCTAGTGATTTGATCATATAAGTATGAGGATGTTATTGTGAATTATCGATGGCAATGAGAGTTGTTAGAGTTGTCATGTTCGTCCATGTTATATTTTCTCTAATATATTAATAATTGTTCTATATATCTGACATGCTGTTCAGCTAAGAGTATAACTTTTCTCGGTGGTGGAATGCAAAATCACATCATTTAGATTTATTGGGTTATGAGCTGCTTTTATGATTATTAGAGGGAATGTCTTGTAGATGTTTTGAATGATAAATATTGTCAAGTGTTGATATATGTATAATTGGTGATATTACTAGGTGAAATCATGATTGTTTTATACATCTAAATTATTGTGGTATTATGAGAATTATTGTGGGAATTTGTAATTATATTTTGTAATGGAGAAAGAAGTGTATATTAGAAAATCAAGATGTGGAGATATGACAAGGAATCTTGTTCATGACAAAAATAATGAAACCATATCGAATGTTGATTCACGATGATAATGGTGTTATTAAATATGTACCGTGCGATTTTGAGTAAACTAATGTGGTTGTGGTCCTCCTTTGTTGATTCAGGAACGATTAAGTATTTAGGTTTGTATTTCAACTGCCATTGAAGGAAATATTAAAGGTTTAATTACTCGGTTTGGGTATATGAAAATAAGTTATGATGAATGAAAAAATGAGAGAAAATATTTCTTACAAATTTAGAAATGACCAGTATGTAACTATATCAGTTGCAAGGATTTAATAGTTGATAATGTTATAATTTGTTGGGTTGATACAGAGGTGTATGTAACCTAGTACTCAATAAGAGTGCAACAGTGAACACATCATTTTGGAATTAGAGTTTTAATGATTTTGTTGGTTATCTATCTATATACATTCGAAGGAATGGAGTACACAGTTACCTAAGTATTGAATTACATGTAAGATTATATGATTTTTTTTTATGTCTATATAGGAAAATCTCAGATATAATTTGCATGATAAATAAAAAGGGAATGATATTATGTGTAATTGATGACAATCATATGAGAAATCTTAATTATCTTGGGAAGCTAAATGATCATTAGCATCATTGAAAATTGTAGTGATGACAGGAATTAAGGTGATGTATATCTATATGTATAACAAGAATCTCATGGAGGATAAATGATGATATTATATTGAATAGTGATCGCTAGAGAATAATGTGTTATTATGCATGTTATGCATCGAGAAAATTGACGTCATGCAGCTTTGATCATTTTGATTATTTATGGGTTATTTGATTAGAAGAAGTGATAAAAATATGAATAGACTTTACAAAGACTACTTATTGCTGGAAAAATTGTTGTTAAATGAAAAGAATTATTGGATTTGTGCATTTATGTAAATTGGGGAAAATGATATGAATGAAGTGGGTCGAAGAAATACATTTTGATTTTCATTCTTGAAATGTAGTAAGAGGAATATGCATTGAAGTAAAGGAAACGAAAAGGGTAATTAGTATATCACCTTTCGCATATAAGCATATATGGTTTGAAGAATGAAATGATGCTATGAAAATTATAGAACGAGAAAGAAGAAAAGAGTAAAGAACTATAGAATTGAAATTGATGGAGATTGAGAAATTAGAATACGAAATTTTGGTGATAAATAGATGGGTGAAAAGTTCACGTGATAAATATTAAGGTTATTATTTTGTGATGTCAAGAAAAATTGATATAATTAGATGTTTTAAGTCCTACAATATAACGATTAATGACCATATTACATGATCATAACATGATCGGGTGAATAGTAAGTAAATGAAATTTATGTTTGTCCTATAGCAATATAATGCGATGAGATATTTGGGCTATTAAGCTAATTAATTTTGTCTCAGTTATTGGTTGTATTTTTATGTTTTATTATTTACCATTTGGAGGCTTCGAGCTAATTTTTGGAAGTTAAGGTGAATTTGATGAATTTTTAGTTATATAATTTTTGGGTTATTTTCAATTGTAATTTTGTATCTCATGATTAAAGTATGCTATTCTTATCAAGGTCTATTCGTTATGGAATACACAGATGAGATGTTGGATAGTTTAAGTCTAAGGTGATTATCAAATGTAAACCTTACTCAATTGTGAAATGGTATCTTTTGATTATATTATCTTAATTAAAGGTCTTTATGTTATATGCAAGAAAGCTTATGCATTGGCAATAGGTCAATGACCTCTTTATAGAATAAGAGTATAGAATTATCATGGATTAAATGTGATTATTGTATCTCCATAGAAATAAAGAGCATCAAAATTGTGTGGATTTAGAAATGTAAAAGTTTTGCAATTAGATTAAATTTTGAGGAAATATCTACTCTTGTATCAAAAATTGATAAGGGTTTGATTTATGATAATGGATCATGTTAAGGTTTAGAATGTGTTATGAAGTAAAATGATTAATTATGGATTATATGATAGATTGTTGAAGGGGCATGATTAAAACATGATTTATAATTGATTATATTGTGGTTGAATTTATGGATTGTCGTGTTATCACATTGTGAAAGAGAATAATATTTATCAATTATAGGAGTTTAAGGTATATATTTTTTTTTTATTCAAAAGAGTCGAACTTGAAGCTATGTAGATGTTATTATTAAGTGTTATTGAATTAAAGGAAAAGTATATCATAATGAGCTATTTCAATTGTTGTTGAGTATACCAGGATTTTAGAAAATTTTGAACAATTGAATTTTTGCAAATATTGTCAGTTAAGAATGGAAGCAGTTATCCTTTAATATTTTCATTTGAGGTTTTAAGTATATAGAGTGGAGACAAAATGGTATTTGAATCATTAATGATAAATCGATAAAAGTTACAAAATTATTTTTAAATAATATAGTCAGCTCATGAGATACATTAATAAACATATATGGATAAGACAATGTTTTATATGGTGGAGTTGAGTATCTATTTTTGGCTAATATAGGGAGTTACATATCTAAATTACATTGTGTAGCTTCTTATAATGTCAGGCCACTAGGAAGACAAGTTCAGAAGATAGGCTATCATCTATGGTTTGTTAATTTAAGGGAACTTGGACAATCTTTTATTTTTCTTGGAGGTGATATATAAGAAATAGATACAAGTGACTATAATAGATGTTATATATGATATTGGCATATTTCCGATACTTGTTTATTGGGATGAAGATGCAAAAGAAAGTTATTAAGCCAATTACTTCAAAGAAAGACTTTGATAAGAGAACAGTTCAAATCAGGACATAGGATGAAGTTTTGAAGACTATGAAAGTAGCATCTTGAACTTCAAATTGGAAATTAGATAAATTTTTCTAAGATTTTGGTAAAATGAAAGCTAAGAATATCATATATTGGTCTTTGAGACATTTAAAATTTGGGTCAATTGTTTCATGATGGAGTTTGCTTACAATAACAGCTACCACTCTACTATAGAAATGTCTCCTTTTGAAACTTTATATGGTCAGAAGTGTATAACACCAATTTGTTGGGATGAAGTTGGTAAGAGGAAGTTAGTAGGCCCTGAATTGGTTCAAATGACGTCTGAAAATGTGAAATTGATAAAAGAAAAGTTGAAAGCAGTCAGGATAGATAGAAAAGTTACGCAGACATACGTAGGAAAGATCTTGAATTTGCAGTATGAGATAAAGTTTTTTCTTCAATTGTCTCTTTGAAAAGGGGTGTTGAGATTTGGCAAGCGAGGAAAGTTGAGTCTAAGATACATTGGACCATATGAGATTACTGAGCGGATTGGTCCAGTTGCATATCGATTCGATTTGCCAACTGAATTATCTCGGATCCATGATGTTTTTCATGTCTCCGTGCTTCGCAAGTACATTGCAGATCCTTCTCATGTTCTAGAGTCTCATCCAGTTCACTTGAAGGAGAATTTGACTTATACATAGAAGCCAGTGAGAATTCTAAACAGAAAGATGCAAATTCAGCGGAATAAGACAGTTTCAATTGTTAAGGTACTTTGGCAGAATCAGACAGTAGAAGAGACTACAAGGAAGCATGAGGATCAAATACGTGTTCAATATCCTCATCTATTCGTTACCTAATCATATGCCAGTTGAATTTCGATGACAAGATTCTTTTAAAGAGGTAAGATTATTACAACTTAAATTTCATAGTCAAAAATTCAAATGTTGACTAGTCAAGGTCAAAGTCAATTAAGGACTTAAATGAAATAAATGACTTTATTGGGACTTGAATTGACTAAAATCTTTTATTGGGGTTTATTTTACAATTGGCAATATATGAGGGTAAAATATGATACAATTTGAAGTTGAAAATTTACTTATATATTTTTGGGAAGTTTAGGATTTAAATGTTAGCTTATATTAGAGAAGAGGGACTTTTATTGCAAATTGGAGTTAGTGGGATTTAAATGCCTTTGACCCATTTCTTTTTTCTCTAAAATCACACACACATGCAAGCACGCACAGGAAGCAAGAAAAATAACCAGCAGAGAAGAAGAAGAAATCGGTAGAAAGAAAAAGGAAAGAAAAAGGAAAAGAAAAGAGGGAAGAAAAAGAAGGAGAAAAAGGAAAAAGGAAGAAGAAGAAATTCAAGTTATTGATTCTTGAATTTCTATCTACACTAAGGTAAGGAGATATCAATTTATTTATTTATTATTATTATTATTATTTTGCAAACCCTAGTTTTTAAATTTGATGATTGAGCATGGATTATTTGTGGAAAATGATTACATTAATGGAATTATTCACTTGGAAGAATGATTTTGGGGAACAATAGATATATTAATTTGGTTGTAATATGATTGCTAGTTTTTCACTGGAATGAAGGGGATAAATATTGTTATGATTGGAATGAAGTTAAATTTGGATGTGGTATATAATTGTGAAGGTATTAGAAAGTGGAAATTAGCCCCGATTGATTAAAGGAAATTTAGGAAATTTTCACACGTATCGGGGAATTTAGTTTAATTATTATATCATTAGAGATAAAATGTTTCTTTATTTTAATAGTGATTAAATTAGATATTTTGTAACGTATTTTAGATGGTGACGAAGAAATTGAAAAAAGCTTACCGACCAACCTAATATGTAGCTCGTATTGAGTGAGGGGATATGAAACTTATTTTTCAGAAATTAATTATTTATTAAATTTATGTTAGATTAAAAAATTTATTATTTCATACAATTGATTTTGACAGCATGATTTTTAGAATAAAGTGGATTTATAATCAGATATTTTTAAAGTTAAATTTAATTCAATTAAATCATTTGATTAACATGTTATTTGAATATAACCGTTTCAGTATAGCTAAAGTTATTTTTTAAACCACAAAAAAGTACCCCAAGTGATTTTATCCCAGCCTGCACTGGTGTGAATGTGTTTTCACAGCGTATGACTAGTTATGGTGATTTTACCTATTCTGTACTATTGTGAATGTGTTTACATATTGTATGACTAGATTATCAAATTATCAGAGGTCTTTGGGACCCACTCTCGTACACACATAGGCTTTGGGCCGTGTACTAGAATGATTAGCCTTTGTGGTAGCTCTACGTACGTATGACCAGATTATCAAAATATCAGATTTGAATGGTTCTGCCTTGTACATCGATATTACTCTGTACATGAGTAAGGCTATTCATAGGGTACCTCTTTGGTGTGATTTTTCAGTATTTCTACGGCTTATTAGATTTCAGATTATAGAATTCAGTCTATTCAGTTCTCAGATTAAAGCTTTCAGCTTATAGTATTGAGCAGCAATAATATTTCACAGATTTTCACAGATGTCATATTATTTATATTCATTACATTTTACAGTTATTTATCTAGAATGAAGAACAAAGAATTTTATGATGTATTTATGTTTGATTTTAAAAGAGTTACCAGATTTCAGAATTTCTAAAAGTTTTAGTAGTGCAAGAATTTGCAGAAAATATGCATAAATGAGAAGAGTTTACTGATTTGAAAATTATCCACTCATTGAGCTTTAAGCTCATATATTTTCACATTTTTCTTTATCGGACAGATAGCAGCCGAATTGAGCAATTTTGGAGCCTGTCGAACCATCGAATTGAGCCACGCGTCGTAGGTTGTATGACATCCTCTATCAGTTTATATAGTATGCGTTCTTTTATGATACATGTAGTTTAAATCAGAAAAAATTCATTATGGGCTCATTAGATATTTGGTATCTTTATTACATTTGAAGATTATTGGTTGTAAAGTAAGTAAATATTGATTTGCTAGGATTTTATTTGAACAGTTTGTATTTTTAGGGACTGACGTACCCTGATTTATATTATAGGTATTGATTTGAGGAAATTGGTTATTATTCAGGCGGTTTAGTTCATATTTCAAGGGAAATTCTATCAAAATTCTTTTAAAATTTCGTCATAGTCAAACAAGTCAAAGTTGCCTTGGTGGTGGGTCCGACACTTAATTGGTATCTACCATCGACGCACGACACGTGTTCGGTCTAGTAGGAGGATTCGGGACGGGTCGTGTCACTTCCTAATATCAAAACCTCTATATACTTAATTTTAATGTCATAACATCCATACTTGAATATTAAAATTGACATTTGGGCTCAGGGTAGCACAACATCTTTCAAATAAATCTTAAATTTCATTTCGGGATCTTTTATTACCTTGTCGACTGTTTGAGCATATAGGACGTACTTGGGAGCACAAATTAGTCTAATTTTTACACGGCATTCGTTAGTACCAACAGCTTCAGCTTTCCTCATTGCTTTCTACATCACCAGAGACGACGAAAAAGGAAAAAGATTGAAACTAGCTTATCTCTAACAAAAATTTAACAATGGTATTAAACATAGGAATAATAAGAAAGACCTTGATGTGAAGTACACCATCAAATTCAAAACATGTCATATCAATAACAGCCTGAACCTTTAATAATTGTGAAGTTATTCTTTTCCTTATAATTTTTACTAGTGTATTCTTTACTTTGTCCGTCGGAGCAGGAACCACCTTAGACACCTGAGGTTGAAGATTCATTATCCATCATATTTTCGGTCATGGAAAGGCAAAAATTGGCGTACTGAACTGAAGGAGAGAAGATTTAACTAAAACTTAAATTAGATTACAAATTACCTTCTCACCATCAACGTTAATTTCTTCAACTTCGCGAATGAGGGATTAAGAACCGAATCAGGATCATTAACAATTAGTTTGAAGGCCTGTGACAATCACATCGTCTGTTTAGAAGGTCGGAAATATAAAAAAATAAAAATAGAAATAAAAAAACATCTAACGAGTTTGAACTCTAACCTCAAAAGAATGTCCATACTTTTTGTACAAGGGCCATCCAGCATGGATATACAAATCCTGGAAACAATTTCCTTATGATGTAAGATCTAACTGTAACTTGACAATAAAATACAATGATAATCCAATAAATTCTTATGTATTCCAAAAAGAAATTGTTGACACACAAAAAGTTCAGCCAAAGTCGAAATAGCCTAAGAAATGAAACCCAATTGGAAGATCCCCAAAAAATCAAATAGCTCAAAGAACGAACCAATCAGGCAACGCAGGATAAAGGCCCAAATAGGGAAGTCCATGAACGCGGTAATACCATCGCCCAAGGTTGCAAGTCGCCCAAGATTTGAGCTAATGAATTGCCATGCAGTCGCCCAGAGCTGTGACCCTACTCTCGTCCAAATATTCGAGTCGTCCAGCATCTTAACAAACATAAAATGTTATGGTTATCCAAAAGTACAGTTAATGAAGTAGTTATTGGGTAGTTCTATCACGTTCCACAATTCAAGGAATTCAATTGAAGACGGTTGAACGACAAAAGTAATGGCGGCAGTTAGAGAAGGCAGTTCCACGACAAGTTGGCCACTACGAGGAAAGTGGACAGTTATAGAGCGATCAAGCAGTTTTTAAGCGGTTGATCACGAAGAGATCATCCGGAGAGTATAAAATGAAGAAAAGACATAGAGCAAAGGACCCCGAATCAAACACTCTCAAATAGAGAATATGTAACTTTAAATTTCTTAGTTTAGATTTAAACACTTCTTTTACAGTAACTCGTGTGCTTGCGCCCCTTGGAGGCATCCTGTTTTTATTTTTCAATTGTAAAGTCATCGCCAATAAAAAACACCCCTTTTTGGGACTTTTTCTCAAGAGGTTTGTCCCTTATACAATCGTCTTATCCCTTTTTAATTGTTAGCGACCAATCCACGCGAAACAATTTGGCACGCCCGGTGGGACCAGTGGTGTTTGGTGTTGAAGATACAAAAGGTGAAACAATATGCCTCAGAGATCCGATAAGGAAGCAGCAAGTCAGGGAGGAGTCCAGTCTGTGATCGAGCGTTATGAGGAGCAGCATATCTCTCCACGAACAGATGAACAGAATCAAAACAGTAACAGTCATTACGAATCAATGGCAGAGTTGAGTCCTCGAACGATGCGTGCACTGCTTGGAAAACTCACACAAAATGTCGTTGAACAGGTAAATCTTCGAAATATTCATAATATGGAAAGATTTAACCAGAATGGGAATGCACATTATGACAACATGGCCAAACAACTGAATACTTTGAATGAAATAATGAATAAGTTAGTAGGCGAAATTTGTCAACCAGTTACGCCTCTTGCAAACCACTTTCAAACTAGGACAATTGTGGGACATAATCTCCCAGTCCTAAACCCAAGTCAAGGGGTAGAACCACATTTCGGTCCCTCTACTTCAAACTAAGGGAATGGTGTAATGCCAAATCAGAATAATGGTAGTGGTACGCGTAACTTGGGGGGTAATCCAAATGTAAGAAATAATGTCCTAAATAAAGGGCAGAATACCCCATGTGTTAATGAGGGAATAAATGTTCAGGCTAATGGTAACAATGGCCCAAATCATGGTAACTTTATTCCTAATCAAGGACCAAATATCAGACCTCAAGCAAATCAACCGGTCAACCAACCTGTAGGGATTCCATATGACCCCAACGTCATGTTGAGGAATCAGATTATGGAAATCATACAAGACCAGATAACTTTTGGGGTACGTCCTATCATTAGGCCGACTTACACAAAGCCATATCCTGATTGGATAGACCAAGCATATCCATGGCCTAGAGGGTATAAAGTGCTAGAATTCTCACTGTTTACCTATTTAGGGGAGGTGTCTACTCTAGAACACATAGGACGATTCACACTGCAAAGTGGTGACGTAACTGGTTATCATAAAATGAGGCTTTTCCCTAGTTCATTAACAGGAGTAGCTTTCTCCTGGTTCATCAATTTGCCAGCGAATTCTGTTCAAACATGGCAACAATTGGAACAATTATTCCACGCTCAGTTTTATAAGACTGAGTCTGAAGTTACTTTGGCCGATTTGGCGAACCTACGTCAAATGCCAAACGAGTGGGCAGAAGGTTTCCTCCAAAAGTTCAAGACAGCAAGAAGTAAATGTTTTGTACCTCTGCCCAAAAAAGAGTTTGTCAAAATCGCTCAAGGTTGTTTGAGCTTTGATTTGAAAAAGAAATTCCAAGACAAGGAATTTCTTGACCTTTTCCAATTGAGCGCGAACATGATTAGATATGAACGATTGATAAGAGAAGAAAAGCAGATAAAAATTTTTAGCAAGGAGACTTATTATAGAGACCCAAATTTTGATGTTCATACTATCAATAACGAGTCATACGATCAGACCGAAATGTGTTTGGCCGAATTAGTCAAAGGAGACACGTATACTTGTCCTATAATGGCTAAGCCTAGACCATCGGGTAAGGATGAGCCTATGAAAGATGAAAACGTAAAAGTTAGAACGTTCTCGTTCGATGTAACAAAAGCTGACCTTATATTTGATAAATTATATAAGGATAAGCAGATAAAGTTGAGTGATAAGCATAAATTGCCAAACCATGAACAAATAAAAGGTAAAAAATATTGCAAGTGGCATAATGTATGGTCACATTTGACTAACAATTGCTTGGTTTTTCGCCATGTGTTACAGGATGCCATTGAATCAGGACGAATTACGTTCGATGATAAGAAGAAGATGACAGTGGATGAAAATCCTTTTCCACAGCCACTTGGAGTGAATATGGTGACGTCTGGTTTCAAAAACAAGTTGCCAAAATTCAAATTGGTTATAGATGATGGAGAAGAAGACCCTGGACCACATCCCAGTGTCTTTGAGCGTATTAAAGGGAAGAAGCCAAAGAAAGATGAAGACATCTTGTGTGCAAGATGTAAAAGAGAAGTGAGTGGGAATACGGAGAAACCAGGGATATGGCAGTATCCCCATCGCCCTACTCTCCTCCCAAATGCTTAGCCTGGTAAAGGGCGAGGTACATCATTCTACTAGGGATCGTCTTTTGAGAGGCAGTTCAGGCCAGTAGATAATGGGAGAACATTCAGGCCGCAACCTCACCGACCAAATGTATGACATTCGTTCCAGTATAATGCAGGAAAGGCAATACCCTTCGACGAGATGACTAGAGCCCAACAAAGGCGTTTCCAACGAAATTATGGACGAATGATGAGACAGCAATAGGGAGTGCCACGTCCTAAGGTGCCTAAACTACTCAAGGTAGCCAATCAAAATGTTCTCAAAGATAGTGAAGAGACTGGTATAGATGAATCAATGAAAGAGTTGCCAGAAACTTTTTTTGGGAGATTGAAGTTTGAGCGAGACAGAAAGGATGGAGAAGATCCAGATCAGCCCCTTACTATTCAGTTCGGTACGTTACCTCCTGTTGTGGCTAATAACTATTTACTAGCCAATGAGTTCAAGAATAAAAAGAAAGAAGAAGAAGAAAGAGAGGATAACGAAGGAGAAGCATGCGTGCTGGAATATGAAGAAGGCCAGACTTCTAGAGAGACCTACAATGGTGAGGAAGATGATGGAATGATAGACATTGAAGAGAAAATTGACCTAGAAAAAGGAGAGGAGTATCGTACAATACTCTGTTGAAGTAACTACATCGAGAAGGAGTTCGTGAAGTAGATTTATTGGGAGAACCATCTGGGCGTTCTTTCGATTTTTACGTGCTGTATGGGATGCCCAAAAGGAAGAAGAGAGTGCCTCGCTCTGAAAGTATGGATCACCTCCAAGGATAATGCCTCCTCCCACAGGTTGGGTAACTGAAGAGGAAGCATCAGAAAACAGTAAAAAGGGAATTCAGGAGACAGAGGTTCAGTGCGATATGCTGTACGTTGACTTATCACAAAAGGATAACTCAACAGAGGACAAGCAGAAAGTAGAAATAGAGGCTGTCGAAAAGGTTATTTTTAAATGGCCAGCCATGAAATTGACTAAACACTTGAGGCCGTTGTACGTTAAAGCTCTAGTTAACGGCATACCTGTGGCAAAAGTGATTGTCGATAATGGAGCAACTATAAACACCATTCCATCTAGGATGATGAGGAAATTTGCAAAGACAGAAGGAGATATGATTCCAACAGAAGTCATCCTTACAAGTTTCAATGGAGGAGCAACTGCAGCTAAGGGAGTTATGCCATTGGACATAACTATAGTTACAACTACGAGGACCACAGTCTTCTTTGTAATAGATGGTCCTACTAGTTACAATGTGTTACTAGGAAGAGATTGGATAAACGAAAGTCACTGTATACCCTCATCGCTCCATCAATGCTTGATTTTTTGGAATAACAAGGGTGAAGTAGAGGTGGTGCAGGCCGATCATAGGCCTTTTGTCGCAGAAGCAAACTCAGTG
>NC_036258.1:5104111-5109234 GCF_002742605.1 Olea europaea var. sylvestris | reverse complement strand
CGTTTTGCTCCTAATGTACTCCCTGAGATTAAGAAAGAGATAGAGCGATTATTAAAAGCAGGCTTTATTAGAACAGCTAGGTATGTCGAATGGTTGTCCAATATCGTGCCAGTACTAAAAAAGAATGGTAAACTAAGGGTGTGCATAAACTTTAGGAATTTAAACATAGCCACACCCAAAGATGAGTATCCAATGCCCACGGTAGATTCTTTAGTAGACTCAACCGCCAGACACGTCATGTATTCTTTCATGGATGGGTATTCAGGATACAATCAAATTTATATAGCTGAGGAAGACGTACAAAACTGCCTTTAGATGCCCTGAGTCTCTAGGATGTTTTGAATGAGTTGTCATGCCTTTCGGCCTAAAAAATACAGGAGCAACTTATCAAAGGGCAATGAATTTAATTTTTCATGATATGATAGGCAAGTTTGTAGAAGTGTATGTAGATGATATGTGGGCAAATCCATTAAAGAAGAGGACCATTTCGAACGGTTAAGATGTTCATTTGAGCGAATGAAGCAATATAAGCTAAAGTTGAATCCTTTGAAATGTGCATTTGGTGTTAATGCAGGGANTGGCAAAAGAATAATCAAGGAGTCCTGAATGAGTTCGAAGCAACAAGAGCAAATGGTCGATATTCAGGCCTTCAAAGCCAAATAAATGGCTTTCAATAAAGAATGTAAGGACAAGACGAAAGAAGAGGCAACCCTGAAAGCGTTGAAAGACAAATTAGTAGTATTCGAATTGGAACAAAGTATTGGTCGAGAAGTCAACAAGGTGGATTGTTTAGAAGAAGAAGTGCTTACAAGGGAGCTGGACGATGAAGTAATGTGGATCATCAAGCCTGGATATGCTCAAGCACTAGACCCTCTGATTAAAGTAAATATTGGCAATGAAGGAGAAGACCATCCAACATTCATCAGCCAGATGTTCGATCAAGAGGTTAGTGATAAATTAATCGCTTTGTTAAAGGAGTATAAAGATTATTTTGCTTGGGAATATGAACAAATGCCTGATTTAGATAGAGACTTGGTGGAACATAGATTACCAACTAAGCCTAATTTTAAATCTCATAGGCAACCTCCCAGACGTTTTGCTCCTAATGTACTCCCTGAGATTAAGAAAGAGATAGAGCGATTATTAAAAGCAGGCTTTATTAGAATAGCCAGGTATGTCGAATGGTTGTCCAATATCGTGCCAGTACTAAAAAAGAATGGTAAACTAAGGGTGTGCATAAACTTTAGGAATTTAAACATAGCCACACCCAAAGATGAGTATCCAATGCCCACGGTAGATTCTTTAGTAGACTCAACCGCCAGACACGTCATGTATTCTTTCATGGATGGGTATTCAGGATACAATCAAATTTATATAGCTGAGGAAGACATACACAAAACTGCCTTTAGATGCCCTGAGTCTCTAGGATGTTTTGAATGAGTTGTCATGCCTTTCGGCCTAAAAAATACAGGAGCAACTTATCAAAGGGCAATGAATTTAATTTTTCATGATATGATAGGCAAGTTTGTAGAAGTGTATGTAGATGATATGTGGGCAAATCCATTAAAGAAAAGGACCATTTCAAACGGTTAAGATGTTCATTTGAGCGAATGAAGTAATATAAGCTAAAGTTGAATCCTTTGAAATGTGCATTTGGTGTTAATGCAGGGAACTTTCTTGGTTTCTTGGTACACAAAAGAGGGATTGAACTTAATAAAAATAAAGCGAAGGCCATTTTAGAGGCCAAACCACCTAGCAACAAAAAAGAATTGCAAAGGTTTCTAGGCCAAGTAAACTTTTTAAGACGCTTTATTTCTAACTGTGTAGGGCGAACTAAAGTCTTTTCGCCACTTTTAAAGCTGAAAAATCAGAACGAATTCGTCTGGAAAGAAGAACATCAAAAGGCTTTTGAAAGTCTGAAGACATATTTATCAAGTCCACCAGTGTCGGTGTCATCAATCCAAGGACGGCCAATTTAAAGTGTATGTATCGGCTGAAAAAGAATCAATAGCTGGAATGGTCGTGCAAGAAAACCAATTTGGTGAAGAGAGTGCGATTTACTACTTGAGTAGACGGTTAACAAAATGTGAATGTAATTACTCTGCTATCGAAAAATTATGTCTTGCGTTGTATTTCACATATACAAAATTAAGGGCTTATTTATGACCCGTAACCGTTTATTTGATTTCTAGAGTAAATTTAATTAAGTATATGTTCTCTCGCCCTATTTTACACCAAAGGATAGGCCTTTGGACGTTAGCTTTATCAGAATTCGAAATACAATACATACCCCAAAAGGCAGTCAAAATCAGGCTTTGGCTAACTTTCTAGCCGATCATCCGTACCTTGACATGCCTGAAGAAATTGAATTAGAAATCAATTCGTTCGAGCTAAAACCTTGGGTGTTGTATTTCGATGGGTCAAAAACTTCTAAAGGTGCAGGAGTAGGAGTAGCACTGATAAATCCTTTAGGGATTTGCTACAAGTTCGCATTCACTTTGGAAAGGATGTGCACCAACAATCAGGCCGAATATGAAGCCTTAATCGTGGGCCTAGAACTAATGATAGATATGGGGGTAAAAAATGTAAGCATTAGAGGCGATTCTCAATTGTTAATTCACCAACTGATTGGTGATTTTAAATGCCAAAGTAATTCCATCATGAGTCAATATGAAATCGCCCAAGAGTTATTAGAAGAATTCGACCAAGTAGAACTTCAATGCGTTAATAGGATATACAATGACGTGGCAAATGAGTTGGCCCAGATGGCCTCAGGGTACTCAAAGATTTTAAATTGGAAGTCTGCTTGTGAGTATGGAACAATATTGCCCATGATCCAAAGAAGGGCGAGAAAGATTGAACTTCATTGCATACAAGATGGAGATGCAATGGATTGGAGGGCAGAGATTAAGGAATTCCTTAAAGAACCTAATAAAAGGGATAATAGAAAAATGAAATTGCGTTTGCTAACTATGCACTGATAGATGAAGAGTTGTTCAAGAAACGCTCTGATGGTATACTGCTAAAATGTGTGAGTTTGCAAGAAGCCAGGATGATCATGGCTGAAGTGCACGAACGGATATGTGGAGCTCATCAAGCTGGCCAAAAGATGAGATGGTTAATTATTAGGAGTGTATATTTTTAGCCAAAGATGGGAGAATTATGCGTTCAGTATACAAAGAGTTGTTTAGCATGCCAAAGGCATGGTCCAATACAAAGGGCGCCAGCACGAGAGATGGCACCTATTATTAAACCTTGGTCGTTCAAGAGTTGGGCGATAGACCTGATAGGGAAGATTTATCCCCCATCGTCCAAGCAACATACTTTTGTTATAGTTGTAACCGATTATTTCACTAAGTAGGTAAAGGCGGTACCTTTAAAGGAGATCACCCAGAAGAATGTTGTAGAATTTATCCGTGATCACATCATTTATAGATTTGAAATTCCACAAACTTTGATGGTAGATCACGGGACATCTTTAACTAGGGATCAAGTGAATAAATTCTTGAGCGAGTTTGGAGTTAGATTAGTAAACTCCACACCATATTACGCTCAATCCAACGGGCAAGCAGAATCTTCTAATAAGATTCTGAAAAATATCATAAGGAAAATGATAGATGAAAATGTCAGGAATTGGCACGAATGTTTGAACAAGGCCTTATGGGCTTATAGGACGTCGCCCAGGTCAAGTACCAAAATTACTCCTTTCCAACTTACTTATGGACAGGAGGCCGTTTTGCCTATGGAAATCAACGTGCAATCGATCAGAGTGTGTTTGCAACATAAGTTAAGTGATGATGAGTGTACCAAATCACTGGTTCAAAACTTATTAGAGTTGGACAAATTAAAGTTAGACGTCCTAGATATATTGCAACTTTAAAAACGAAGAATGACTAAATTTTATAATAAAAAAGTTATAGCCAAGTCATTCAGCCTGGGCGAACTGGTTTGGAAAACAGTACTCCCTTTGGCTAGCACAGATCCAAAGTATGGCAAATGGTCTCCCAATTGGGAAGGACCATATAAAGTGAATAACATACTGCCTAATGGAGCCTATCATTTGGAAGATTCAGACGGCACCAAGCACATGAGGTTCATTAATGGCAAATATTTGAAAAAGTATGTTCCTTCCTTATGGGAAAGTGAACAAATAAAAGTGTAACCAAATCGCCTTGAACGATCGTAGAGTAAAAAAGGCCAGAGCGAAATACGTTCAAATAAATTTCTTTATTATCAAATGTTCATTACAAAGCTGCAAAATACAAGATGCTAAATGCTCTATAAACTACGATTAAGAGCAAACTAATCTCCCGGTCGATCGTCGAGTAAGAGGGTATACTGGCCTTGATCGCCATCCTGATCGCACTGCTGTAAAGGCAAGCAGAGAGGCCGAGAAGCACTCTCAGCAAGCAGAAAGGAAGATGAAGCGCCCTCACATCTCCTTCCTAAATGCATCGCTACAACGACAGGCAAGGAGACTGAGAAACACTCTCAGCAAGCAAGGTGGCCTGCAAGCACCCCAAAAATTGTCTTCCATCATTGAACTCCTTGTAGGAATGGAGATGATGGGAAGAACTTTGCTGCTGGCCAAAGAATATTTCCTATATCTCCCATACCAAAGGTGACATCAAGAAAGATGGCAAAGTGGGCGGATCATATGATCCATTTCCATGGAAAACGTAAGTTTTGGATTGATTGTCAGAAATGTCAAGCAATGGCAGCAAATTGGTTTTTTGAAGAAGAAAATGGAAATGAAGATGGAAAGTATGAAGTATACGTGCATTTATAGGGAGGTGAAGGTGAAAAGACAAAATATGATATGCATTTATAGGGGGTGAAGGTGAAAAGACAGAATATGAGCAGCCATATTCGTGTCTAGTAAATGGGATTAAGTGGCCCAAAGTCGGGCAGAAATATTAAGAGAAAATGTGCAAAACTTTTTAACATAAAGCAGTTAAATGCCTAAGCGATTGACGATTAAAAGACGAACGTCAATAAATACACAAGAGGCTAAAATAGTTATTTATTAATAATGATGGCTGCTGTTATATCAGTACAAGGTCACAAAAGGAAAATCAATATGAAATTACAAAAAGAAAAAGTTAAGACATTATACATCTTAA
>NC_036258.1:5078166-5104011 GCF_002742605.1 Olea europaea var. sylvestris | reverse complement strand
TAGTATATTAATTAATTATTGAATTTTATATTTAAAAGTAATCATTACATTTCAATTTATTAGTATTAAAATAATATGTTTTTTTATTATTTTCATATTGCATAGAATGATATACAAATTGTTTTTGTACCTATTTGTTCTTTTAAGTACACGTTTTGTCGGTAAAATTCTTTACTAGTAGATGCATTATGCATACAGCTTATTGACAGCGCAATGAACATAATTATTTTCCGTATTCATATGTAAATATATAAAAAGATGTTATATGTATATCAATTTTCACAACTTTTTTCACAGCGTGCACACACACACATGCAAGTGGATGAGATCCACAATTAAAATAATCGTGAACCCCACCTTTGTGATACAGCTATGAAAAAAGCTGTCAAACAAATACTGTATAAACAACAATTTTCAAATATTTAATGATTTGTCTACTTAAATTTCCTCTTATATATATATATATATGTTTATGTATACTTGGGTCAATGTGTACGAGCATAAAAAGGCGTGCTTGTGTGCATAATTATCTGCATGTATACGCATATAAATAAAAGTGTGTGCATGTGTATGTGTAAGTACTGTTGTGTGTGTATGCACGCGCATGTAAGGATTGTGTGTATAAATTTAGGTCAGCGTGTTCATAACTTTTTACACCTTTTAAGGGTATATTTTGTCGAAATCTCTAAAATAAATGATAATGAATTAGGATTGTTGGCCAGTTGACTTAGTGGACAATTAGGAACATCCTCATTTGCCATTCGAAAAATAAATTGTTCGAACTCAAGGTAAATAAATTTTCCATTGTCTTCATGCGTACGTTACATCGTTAAATATATAAATGTGTTATCTAAATGTGTTATTATGTGAAATTGATATTTAACTATTACATTTTATGTCATTAATGTTTCTCATGACATATTCATGCACATCAATGCATCCATAAGCAAACATGAAATTTCAACAAAAATAAAAGTTTCCAAATGTCAATGAGTCAATGAATGTTTTTAAAAAGATATGTATCCCAAATTTTTATTACAAGGTGTATATCTATGTCATGAAAGGCGTGAGTGAGAAATGGGGCGTGCGGGACCAATAAACACGACCAATATTCAATGAAAATGTTAATGTTAACCGCTTTACACTAATACCAGTAGGACTCGATCGGGTTTCAAATAATAATTGCCCACTACATTTTGATTGGTTAGATGATACACCAGGCGAGCTTACGACGTCAATGTTAAGTGTTTTAAAGAAACGATAGACATGGGATATATGCTGAGAAATATTTTTACCTTAAAGTAATTCATGTGCATATCATAAACATACATCATATGCATGATGTTTGCTTACTGAGCATTAGCTCATTCCACGTTATTCCTTCCTAATTTCAGATGATAAAAGACAAGATGATTTGAGACGACTACTTATGATGGGACAGATTCAGTACTGATATATTTGATGTGGATTCAATTTGAAATAAGTTTAACATCTAATTTGATTATCTTATATCTCTATTAAATGTAAAGGTTTTCTAAAATTATTTCCTTAAGCGAAAGTCATTAATATTTTTATGTTAAAAAAAATTTATAATTAGTTTTCTGTTTTTATGGTTTTAAGAGGAAATTAAATAATAATATTACTAAGTCTAGGCATCTAGATTTAGGGGTATTACAAATCGTGTGTCTTATGTATTTAAGCACTAGGGTCAATGCCTTCAAATGATCAGTATTTGGTTTCTTGTAAATCTACTCAACTTGTTAACTATATATGCTATATCCGGAATCGTGTAGTTGATAATGTACATCAAATTACCTATAAAATGCGAATATTCCAATTGAAATATGGGATCACTAGTATTTATAGCTAAGCGTAAACTTAAGTCTATTGGTATCTTAGCTGATTTCTCATCATACGCCTTAAATTTCTTGTGAAGTATAGCCTCAATATAGTGTGATTGAGTTAATGACAAACCATCAAGCATCTGAGTAAATCTTAATCACTAATATCATGCCCACAACTCCCATATCTTTCATGTCAAATTATTTTATCAACATTTTCTTAGTTGAGGAAATAATGTTTGAGTTATTTCACATGATTACCATATCGTCAACATATAGGCAGACAATTGCATATTCGTTAGGTGCAGTTTTGATGTAGACACACTTGTCACATTCATTGATTTTGAAATCATTTGACAATATAATTTTGTTAAAATTTTCATGTCATTGCTTCGCTGCATGATTTAATCCATTTAACAATTTTACAAGCTTACACACCTTCTTCTCATTTTTAGAAGCAACAAACCCTTCTGGTTGTTCCATATATATTTACTCATCTAATTCACCATTTAGGAATATGGTTTTAACATGTATTTGATGTATTTCTAGATTATGCAATGCCACAATTGCAATCAACCCATGTATAGAAGTGTGATCCTAGTAACAGGTGAATAGGTATCGAAAAAATCTAGTCCTTCCTTTTGTCTATACCTTCTAGCTACTAATCTAGCCTTAATTTGTCTATTAATCCATCCAAGTTCAATTTCTTTTGAAGATCCACTTGCAGCCTAAAGATTTGTTTCCCGAAGGAAGTTCAATTAATTCCCAAGTATGATTATTAATGATGTATTCAATTTCATTATTAACTGCTTATTTACCAAAAGGAGCTTTGGGAGAGGACATTACTTCAAATGTCCGTGAATCATTTTCTAGAGGATGTGTTAAAAATTATAGACCAAAAGTCTTATGAATCATTTATCTTTTACTATGACTTGGTTCTTCATCTACTTGATGATTGTCATCTTTTTTATGGTTTCCATTTGTAGCATTGCAGGTTTATTTGTGTGAACTTATTTCTTTTTTTCTTACACGGAAAGATATCTTCAAAAAAAGTAGCATTTCTTGATTCAATGATCGTGCCTTCATATACATCAAATAGTTTCGATTTATGAATGAAAAATCGATATGCATTACTATTATTTGCATATTCGACAAAAACATAATCTATTGTCTTAGGTCCAATCTTTACTTGTTTTGGTCTAGGTATTTGTATCTTTGTTAGATGCCCCCACACTTTAAGATATTTATAGGAAGGCTTTCGACCTTTCCATAGCTCATAGGTGATTCGATCTTACTTTTGTGTGATATTTTATTATAGTTTGTAAAAAGAATAGCTTCTTTCCATAGGTTTTGAGCTAAGCCTAAACTAATCAATATTGCATTCATCATTTTCCTCAAGAATTTTATATTTACGTTCAATAACCCCGTTAGATTGAGGTGAATATGGTGTTGTAGTTTGATAAATAATTCCAGATTCCGAACAAATCTCTTCAAATGGAGCGACATATTCTCCTCCTCGGTCACTGCGTATTACTTTTATTCGTTTTCCAAATTGTTTTTCTACTTCAATTTTATAGTGCTTAAACACGTCTAAAGCTTCATCTTTGCTTTTCAACAAGTATACATAGCAATATCTTGTACAATCATCTATAAATATGATGAAATACTTTTTACCACCTTTTGTTTATATGAACTTTAGATCACATATATCCATGTGAATAAGTTCCAAAGGTATTGTGCTTCGTTCAAGCGAGTGAAACGATGATTTGACTAACTTAGCCTCTATACAAATTTCGCATTTCCCATTATTAAAATATATACTTGATAATAAACTTAAATTCATTAACTTACATATAGAACTAAAGTTTGCATGTCCTAATCTATGATGTCATAGATTAAATTGACTTAAGAATATAGGCAGATAAAGATATTTTATTCCTTGAGTCATTCAGTACAACAGTAAGGACATTCATTTTGAATAGTCCATCATTTACATAGCTATTACCTACATACATATTATTCTTTATAAGTACAAAATTATCAGATGCAAAGACAAGTTTGAAGCCATTTTTGATTAATTGAGAAATCGACACTAGGTTCTTACGAATATTAGGCACATGAAGAACATTGTTGAGGCTAAGTTCCTTGTCCATTGTCATCTTCAAAAATACTTTACCTTCTCCTTTCACTTTTGAATTTGAGGAATTTTCTATGAACAACTTCTCGCCCTCGGTAGAAGTGTAGAAAGAGAACATTCTTTTGCCAGCACATATGTGATAGGTAGTACCCGTATCTACCAACCACTCTACGGGATTTCTAACATTGTTGCATTCTGAATTAACAAATGACAAATTTATATCTTATATACCATTAGATTTAGCATCAGATTTAGTAATATTCACTTGGGCTTGCTTCTTAAGTTTGCGACAATCGAAAGAGCAATGTCCTGCTTTTCAACCATTATAACAATTGTGCTTGAATTTTTTTACATTCTTCTTAGAAGGTTCGATAGAATGTTGCCTTTTTTTGCTTTTGTTATTTGATTTCACCACATTAGCCTTAGTTGTGGCATATGGCTCCCAACAATTTTGTCCGAACTTCTATTATCTTCTTCAATTCTCAACCGAACGACAAGTTCTTCAATATTCATCTCTTTATGCTTGTGCTTGAGATAATTCTTGAAGTTCTTCCTCATGGGTGGAAGTTTCTCATTAATTGCAGCCACTTGAAATGATTCACTTAGTGACATGTTCTCCGTATGAATGTCATGGAGAATCGCCTGCAATTCTTGTACTTGACTGATAAGCATCTTTGAATCTACCAGCTTGTAGTCGAAGAATTTTCCCACAATGAACTTTTTCATTCCAACATCTTTAGTCTTGTATTTCTTTTCCAAAAACTCCTATAGTTCTTTTGCAAATTTCTTCAAACTGTATACATTATATAATGCATTATCCAATCCATTTAGTATGTAGTTCTTACACAAGAAATCTAAATATTTCCAAACTTCTAATGCTATTAGTGATGCCCTATTATTTTTCCCTTCTTGCATAGTGAAAGTGTCTTCATTTAAGAACTTTTCTAGATTTAGGGTCACGAGATACAGCAACATTTTCTATTTCCATCTCTTGAAGTCAATCCCAATAAATTTCTCTGATTTCTCTCCATGAGGAGCAGAGTTAGTATGAATGGTAGGAGGGGCAACTGCAACTAGAGGGATTGCACCAACAGGGACAATTCCTTTCAAGGATCCCATATTTGAAGTATCATTCAAATTGGAATCGGTATTGTAAATCGTATTCATTTCTATTTGCACAAAATAGAAGATAAACCACAAATCAACTCCGAGAATGGATAGAAGATGTTAAACCGAAGTGAAGTCAGTTTAACCAAATGGGATAAAGTTATCACTCTAAAAATTGACTTAAGATTGTTGGAAATTAGTAGATTAATGTCTCTAAAAAATTCAAATCCAAATTACCAACCTTACCAAAATTTGGACAGTATAATGGGAAGAAAACAAGAAAACAAAATATTCCACAAAATAACTCTAACTGGAATGAAAGCAGAGGCAAGAGTCGAACTCTTTGTCCTTAAATAGATTTTGCCCCGCAATGGTGTCTACGGATGATGGCAATCAACCCCAAGATACAACAACTATCCTCTTGTGTTAGTTGCACTCCAAAATACAAGATCAGCTTACTAAAACTGTATTTTGTACTCCACTTATGAATGAACAAGAGAAAACCATAATTTATGCAGAGTTTATACAGAATTTTAGTTAGAGAAAGAAGAGAATAATGTATGCTATGATTGCATATCATTGGGATAAAGAAATGAACGTCCCAATGGTCCTATTCATAGAATAGACCAAAACTCAGCGACCTTCGCCAAGGGTCGCAACTTTTTTTCTCGCTCGCTTGTTGCCTTGCCTATCTCTCAAGCGACAGCCTCACTGCTCGAGTACCAGGCTAGCATTAGGTGAGCGACGGAGTTAATGATTTCCCAGTCAATTTTTTCTCTCTTTTTTTCCAATTTTGGACCACAATTTCTCATTCATTCGAAATTGGTTTTGAGATTCTAAATATACCAGGATGATCTACTCAACAAGTAGAATATGTTAGTCTATTTATATTTGTAATTTGACTATGGGATCCAAAGTGACATGAAAGTCACTTTTCCCACATTTTATACTTAACCAATTTCAACACAATCCACCGCAACTGACCTACTGCATCAAGGGAGGTTTCCCTCTCATGACAAAATTCAAAAAAAATCGTCACATAGCCTATTTTGTTTCAAAAACATTAGATGTGATGCAAAGAGCCAAAAATTATTCAGATTCTAACCTTAAGCATATTGTTTGTCATGAAAGGAATGATAGAACATCATTAAATGAAGGGTTGGCTTACATAAAGAACATTAATAGAACTTATACAATAATGCATAGATAAAAGGAATAAATTTCCGTATAAGTAATAAAAACAGATGCAGATAACTCTACATCCATAGAGATAATATTTGAAGTTTCAGTTTCAGTTTTACCTAATCTTTCGACACTCTTATTTCAGCCCTTCGGAGAAATTCATCTTATTAACCCACTTAACCACTAATTTTTTATAGGTAGCACATAAAATCATAAGAGTTCAGTATTGTGATTGATTGAATAAAGTCAATAAATTATAAAATCTATTAATAAATCCATACAACTGTCAACAAATGCTCATCCTTGTTTGCCTCATCTCAAACACAAAAACTTAGACTAATATAAAAACCAAAAAAGAAAAAAGAAAAGAATCTAGATACATATCACAAAGAATTATTGGAATTGTCAAACATGCTTTCATGCTTTTAACCGAATTTAAGTTGTGAAACTTACTTGAAATCCCAAAAACGAGGTTGAATTACCTACCTATTGATTGCTTGACTCCAACACCGCCTTGCACCTACTTCTTGGTAAATAACATAATCACCAAGGAAGAAGTTTGTTGATCACAGTCCAAGAACCCAATTTAAGATGTTATCTTTCAAAAATCAAGCATTTTTCTTCATGTATTATTCTTCCACTCTCTTAACCCGAATTTTCTTATCTTTTGCTTTTTCAGAATAATATGAATAATGGAGGTTGATGGGAGTTATGGGTGGTGGGGAGATTAATTTTCAAATTCAATTTTCAACTCCTTCCTCCAAAATTCACATCCATGCAGATCGGGTTGGGTCAAGTCAATCCACATGGGCGACCCGTTTTCTTCCAACAACTCCCACTCGCACATGATGGGCTTGACCTAATTCTAATCAATTATATTAATTTAACATCTCCAAGTTCATACAGGTAAATGGATCGTGCGACCAGTGATAAGTGTGTTTTTGCACACTTATTTAGATCACAAATATGACTTAATTACAATCAAAATGTTTAAATTGTAACTTAATCTCGTTGAATTCATACAATGTAGGTGTTCCTATGAAAATGGTGGAATTTAGGAGAAAAGAGCCGAAAAGGGACTAAAATGGAGCAAAGTGATAGCTCATGGATCAAAGTGCAATTATCCAAAAGATGGTCCAAAGGACAAATCAAGGAAGTGAATGAGCTAAGTACCAATTTGGTGATATTATGAGATGATGGAAATAAAAGAAACAAGCAAAAATGACCAAAATGAATCAAACTAAAAGTTCAGGGATCAAGTTGCAAATAATCTATAGATGAGATGGGAAATGGAATGAAGATTCAAGAGTGTTAGAGGTCAGTCGGATGAGGAAAGGATTCAAAGAGGTGAAATATCATCAAAGTATTATCAAGTATCAACTTTCAGGCGAAAAAGCTACACTCGTGATTTTTAGCCTCTACTTGAGATTCATTTTTGGCATAGTAAACATCCGAATTTGAGAAAGCCTATTTCTATAAAAAGTGTATATCTTTGAGTTTTCTATCCAATGAACTTTAAATCACTTCAATCTGAGATCAAGAAAAAAATTTATGATCAAAATACTAAAAACTGTCCGGCGAAAAGAATCGCATAACTATGCGATCGCATAGAAGCCTCCCGAGAATTTTTTCTCAAATTTTTTTACTCTATGCAACAACATAGAAATGTACTATGTGGTCGCATAGGTATATTCTGGGGGCTGATTCTGCAGTTTCCTTATACAACCGAAACTCTTTTGGTAACCTAATTTTCACGCGATATAAATACCAAAAGACGTCCAGAAAGAGGCAAAACGTATTGGAGGGGGGAATATACACAATTTTGAAGGATTTGGAGAGGAAGAACAAGACAATTTGCTTCAAGATTCAAGATTTCACTTCAAGAATAAATTGGGTGATGTTCTTCCTTGGTTTTAATTATTGTTTTTCTTTATTTCCCATTATGTTAGGCTAAATTTTCATGTGTTAGGATTTGCGATGAATCTTATATTATGAACCCTTAATCTTGAATTTTATTAATTTGACGTTAAAACATGTTTTTAATTATTGAATGATTGGCATGAATTTTATTTTCTCTACAATTATGTGCGCAATAGTTGTATGAGCTTTGTGGCTTGTTTTACCCTCGAGAGATGGAAAATATGTTAGACATTATGTTAATTGTCGTAAAGTTCGATAGAGGATAGAAATATACCACAATGCTCTACGTGATCTTTAAGTATTCATAAATCTTTAATGCATTTTTATATGTTCGCAACCATTTTTTAATGATTCTAATAAACTCCTTATCATTCCCAACCAACAAGATATCTTTAACGTAAAGAGATAAAATTACAAATTTCTTGTTGGACCTTTTCAAATAAATACAGTGATCTTCATCCATCATGACAAAGTTGTACGAGATAACAACTCTGTCAAATCTCAAGTACCACTGTCTAGAAGACTGCTTTAGGCCATAGATTGATCTATTCAATTTACAAACTTTATTCTCTTGACCTGTTTTAATGAAACCTACCGGTTGTTGCATGTAGATTTCTCGTCCAATTCTCTATTGAGAAATGTAGTTTTCACGTCTATTTGATATAATACTAAATCTAAACATGCCACGATAGCTAAAAGTGGGCGAATTGAAGTAAATCTCACTACTGGAGAAAATGTCTCTTCATAATTTATACCCTCCTATTGAGTATAACATTTTGCCATCAAGCGAGCCTTATTCCTCTCTATAGTCCCATCAGCTCTTTACTTTATTTTGAGAACCCATTTGTTCTCAATGGCTTTTTGACCAGATGGAAGATCAACCAAGTCTCATACCTAATTTGATCTCATAGACTCCATCTCTTCTTCCATTGCGTTCTTCCATTTTTCCTTTGCAGGACATGATAGAGCTTCTTGTACTAAACTTGGTTCTTCACCATCTTTAGGAGATACTAGGAAAACTTTCCCTTCAATCTCGAAATGACGTTTAGGCATACTTTTTCTAGTACTCTTACGAAGTGAAAGCTTCAATGTGACCCTGTCACTTAGAGTTGGAGATAAATTACTCCCACTTAGATCAACAGGTGGAAGTGTTTCCTCTTGCACCTCAGTTGATTCATCAAGTACAACTCTATCATCTAATTCATATAAAGGTTCTCCCTTTTTAGTTCCTCCCCTACTAGGAAAATCACTTTCAAGAAATGTCACATCGCGTGACTCTATCTCAGTTATAGTCTCATCTTGATTTTCACCTATGAACACATATCCTTTAAACTAGTCTGAGTATCTTATAAAGATACACTTCTTACCTCGAGCACCCAATTTTCCAAACTTACTTGAGGAATCATGGATATAAGCAGTTGATCCTCGGGATCTAAGAGAATTTAAATAAGGGGATTTACCTGTCCAAAACTGATATGGTGTAGTAGGTATTGATTTAGAAAGAAATCTATTCAGAATGTATGTCGCAATTAACAAAGCGTCTCCCCAATAGGAAATAGGTAAGTTAGCCTGTGCCATCATGGACATCACCATTTCTAGCAACGTTCTATTCCTCCTTTCAGCAACACCATTTTGTTGAGGTGTATTGGGAATAGTTAATTGTCGAATGATTCCTTTATCATCACATAAGTTTCTGAACTCTTCGGATAGATATTCACACCCTCGATCAGTTCTCAAGGCTTTTACCTTTCTATCTATTTGATTTTCTACCACATTTAAATATCGTCTAAAGCATTTCAATGCCTCCGACTTATGAGAAATCAAATAGACATAACTATACCGCGTAAAATCTCTATAAGAGTAATGAAATAAGAGGCTCCATGTCTTGCCCTCATATTCATCGGCCACATATATCTGAATGGACTCACTGCAATGGAAGTTCGGCTCTTAAAGCTTTACGGAATGGTTTTCGTGTTGTTTTTCCGATTAGGCAATGTTCACAAGTAGGTAATGAAACCTTAGAGATTGAACCTAGCAAGCCTTCTTTTGCCAACCTATTCATTCTCTCTTGTCCAATATGTCATAATCTGGCATGCAATACAGATGTATCAACATTCAAATCTTTAGAAGAAGAAGATACATTCATAGAAAAACAACGATCAACATAATAATTATAAGTGTTTGGATCACAATCCAACACTACAAAGCCACCTTCTACATGTCCAGATCCATAAAATGCATCATGATTGTTTATACGAATAGAATTACCACAAAAGTTCAAACTGAAACCTAATCTTAAAAGAACAACAAACGAAAATTAAGTTCTTTCGTATCCCCGATGCAAACAGGACATCATGAAGGAGAATAGTACGGCCACCACTTAAATGTAACTTGCATGTATTGATCCCTTTCACCTCCACTCTATCATCGTTGTCGACATATATCCACTTTGTACCAGCTGGAAATCGACGAAACTCCATAAACGCTTCTTGATCCCTGGTTACATGGTCTGTCGCTCCTAAGTCTACAATCCACATAGGATAAGATTCAGTTAGCATAACAGTGCTTGAAACATAAATAGCACTAAAAGAAGTATTTATAAGAGCTACCTTCTTTAGTTCAGGGCATTCTCCAGCAAAGTGACCCAGCACCTGACAGTTGAAGCATTTCAGCTTGCTCTTATCTTTCTTCTTTCCAAACCATTTACCTTTCTTATTGCGCTTGTGTTTGTTCTTTTTAGGTCCTTGTCTAGTTCTTTTCCCTTTCCTTTCCCGCCTTTGAACTAGTTCTTCTTACGCTTAAATCCTGAAACTTTTCTAGAACTAGATTCAGCTACAGAAGTTTGTCCTAGAGATTTAGCTGCACCAAGGCGCTCATCTTCTAGTTCCACATGGCGGGCAGCATCAGCAAATATTTTAATACTATCATTATGAGTCAAATTGACTTTCAGATGTTCCCAATTATCAGGAAGAGAGTGGATCAAGCCTGAACTTGTTGCTCATCAGAGAGTATATGACCAACTAATTTCAATTCCCTAATCATAGTAGACATGATCCTCAAATGTTGTGTGATATTGTGATTAGGAAGTTTCTTGTAAGTGTCAAATTTAATAGTCAGTTGCCTCAGTCTGTCACACTAGTACCACCGTATTTCTCTCTCAAATATATCCAGATGTCATGAGTAGTCGGGAACTACTCACACTCATGTATGAGATCATCCACCATAGAACTTACCAAAATTGCACGAGTAGTGGAATTTTCCTTTTTCCATGTCTGGTAAGTTTCCTGATCCCTTCTTTGTTGAGCAATTTGACCCACCCCTAGGTCTTCCATCACGTGGTTAATGTCCTCAAGGCAATCCCGTTCCTCCAGCACGTACAAAATTTTTTGGCACCAAGTGTTATAGTTATTGCTATTCAATTTGTCACCTTTATTTAGGTCAGCTATGATATTCTTAGATGTCATGATCTGTCAAAATATTAGAGATAATCATATAAATGTCCATTTATGCACACATCATTTTGCGCTCATGCAAATTAAGTTTTATGATAATTTCACATTAGACACAGAGTCGAAAGTTCACTAAGTTCCCAATCATCATCCATTATCCTAATGTTACATTATCACAAAATTAATTTCATAGCGTAAAATCACAAGTTCTAAGTCAGAATAACTTAAACTCTTTCACCCTTAGAACTCCCACCGAAGTAAAAGATTAATCATGTACAAAATTAGTGAGACATTTTGAATAAATCTGACATATATGAAACATATACATTAATATGAAAATGTCAAATAGGTACATTCGATCATATTAAATATCTTCAAACAACTACTAAACATGAGAAATAAAATTTTACATTGTTCGATAATTTTAAACTAACAATACATACCTAAATTAATCACAAAATTCTCATTTTCTGAATTCCATTTTATCTTTAAGATCCAGACCAAATAACCGTAGCATAGAGGTCGTGGATTATCCAAAACTTCAATAGCAATATCATGTCAATATTTAGGAAGAGTCCTCATTAGATGATACATACTTTCTACCTCACATATATGTTGTCCCAAATGTATCACTTCTCGACGCATCGGTTTGAGATATTTTATGTGTTGTACTAGGTTATTTCGCGGATCTATTTCATAGTTTCTATAAACAGTAATTTTTCAACACGTTTCACAGCCCGTGCTCTACTATCTGCTCCTCTAAGGATGCTAAAAACGCGTGTTGATCCAGCTATATCTGATCAAGCTCAATAATTGAAAAACTAGTCACAATAGATCGCATAACCTAATCAAGATCCACCACTCATGAATGTATAGAAAATATGGAATATCAAATACTTTTTGAATATTTTTCATTTTAAAAAAATGAGAACACACACCCAAAAAAAAAAAAAAAAAAAAAAAACAAAAAAAAAAAAAAATAAAAAAAAAAAAAAAAAAAAAAAAGCAACAACAACAACAACTTCCACTAGGCAAATACCACTTAACAACACTTAACAAAAATATTATTGATTTTTTTTTTAGATTTCAAGATTTAATCAAGTCCCAAAATATTGTATATATAAATATTTTTGATTATCTGAAAATTATTTTAATTACATAAAAAATCAAGAATATTTGAGGGACCAATTTGTAATCTTCTAAATTGAATTTGGAATAATCAATTCCAAAAAAAATATCATTTTGGGATCAACACACAACTTTTCAAATTGGTATTGGAATAAACACAATTAAAAAAAGTATTGGGACTAAAATTACATTTTGTAATATTTGAGGCACCAACATGCAATTTTCCAAATTACATTTGGAATATTTAACATTCAAAAAGTGTGGTGACCAACATGCAATTTTCCAAATTACATTTGGACTATTTGACATTCAAAAATGTGTGGACCAACATGCAACTTTCCAAATTGCACTTGCAATATTTTAGGGACCAACATGCAAATTTTTATAAAAAAAAATGAAATTTGGAATTCCCACCCTCACTGCTACAGTTTCAGTTTTTTTTTTTGTTTTTTTTATCGGGGTTACTGTTCATCGTCTTCCAAAATCGGCAAATTTCTGTCAAAACTTTGGAAGGCCATAACTTCCTCAATTCAAGACCAAATTTTATGTTCTTTACATCGTTGGAAAGGTTTCGAGAAGATCTATCCAGCATGTAAATAGGCAACGTGGAACTTAATGTACAAGAAATTATCATGCGATAAAGTTTCGATTTTCTCAACTAGGGCTTGTTTTACTCCCAAAATACAAAGCCAAATGGCACGAAATTTTTCAGAAATGATCTCCATAATATCATGAACATACATTATAAATTTCATGAATTTATATGAAGTATATCAAAATTTTCCATTAACGACATTTAAGGTTTCAAAGAAAATGGGAAATCATGAATTTCAATCAATCTAAAACATTTATAGCATGTATTTAAGCAAGAAAACAACCTACTCAGGCTCTGATACCAATGTAAAACATGTTTTCATGCTTTTAACTGAATTTAAATTGTGAAACTCACTTGAAAATCGCAAAAACGAGGTTGAATTACTTGCCTATTGATTGCTTGACTCCAACACCGCCTTATACCCACTTCTTGGTCAAAAACTCGATCACCAAGGAAGAAGTTCGTTGTTTACAATCCAAGAACCCAATTTGAGATATTATCTTCCAAAAATCAAGCATTTTCCTCATGTACTATTCTTCCACTCTCTTAACCCGAATTTTTCTTATTTTTTGCTTTTTCAGAATAATATGAATAACGGAAGTTGATGGGAGTTATGGGTGGTGGGGAGGTTAACTTTCAAATTCAATTTTCAATCCCTCCCTCCAAAATTCACTTCCATGCAAATTGGATCGGGTCAGATCAACCCACATGGACAACCCGTTTTCTTCCAATAGGAATAGATAAGCCTATTAAGCTTTCTGAATTAATAATGAGGGATTTCACTCTTCTTCAAAATTCTTTGCAAAGTTTGAAATTGATCAGAACTTCTAAACGTGCTTTCATGCTTGGATATCTACAATAGCTACTTTCTAACTAACCATAAGTTGAGCCTAGAGATAATATGTTAAAGGATTTTTTCCCCCCGGTAAGTGAACTTCTTGTAATTTAGTGAGGGTTAATTTCACAAACGATTACTAAACTTACTTGAAAATTACAAAATGGTCACTGAAGTTTACAAACTTGCAGAAACAATCACTATTAGGACCATTATGATTTAATTCAAACTTAAAGGACCAAAACACGTGAACATAGAATTTTGAGGACCAAACCACCAAAACTTGATAAAATAAACTCTCTATTTTTGGGTGAGATTTACGGCAATTTTTTGCAACTTCCAACCACCATGGCAGTTGGATTTGGCTACCGTTGGAAAGCCACAATGTTCTCTTCAATTACCATCCAAAATCACCTCTTAATTTCAAAGGATTCAACCGGAATAAACTCACAAAGTCAACTCCTCAAAATCTCGTCCAAAAATCTGAAAAATCTGGGCATATTTTTAGTTTTTGAGGAGCTGATTTTGTGGGTTTATTCCAACCAAATCCTTTAGATTTATGAGGAGATTTTGAGTGTTAATTAAAGATGACATTGTAGGCTTTCCAACGATATCCAAATCTGACTGTCTTGGTGGTCGAAAGTTGTCGAAATATTGCTGTAAAACTCACCCAAAAATCATAAAAATCTGGGTAGATTTTAGGAAGCTGAATTTGTGAGCTTATTCTGGTCGAATCCTTTGGAGTTATGAGGAGATTTTGGATGGGAATCAAAGAGACATTGTGAACTTTCCAGTAGCACCAAATCCAGTAGTCTTGGTGGTCTAAAGTTGCCAAAAAATTGTTGCAAAACTCGCTTAAAAATAGAGAGAAAAAATTTATTTTGTCGAGTTTTGGTGGTTTGGTTCTTAAGATTCTATGTTCACGTATTTTGGTCCTTTAGGTTTGAATTAAATCATAACGATCCTACTAGTGACCATTTCTGCAAGTTTGTAAACTTCAGTGACCGTTTCTGAAAGTACTCTAAACTTCAATGACCGTTTCTACAAGTTTTAAACTTCAATGACCATTTTGTAATTTTCAGATAAGTTCAGTTACCATTTGTGAAATTAACCCAATTTAGTAATATCAATAATTGGACCACATTGAAAAGGTCATTTAGAAGAGCAAATTTTGGGGACCAAAATTAGTTGGCATCGGTACCATTAATAGGGTATTCTGATTGGCATTTATGGATTCATTAATAAATGCCCTTAAATTGAAAAATAAAACTTTCCTAATTTTATACTTTTTAGTGCAAAATAAAAACATTCCTCAACTTTAAAACCGTCCAACCACTCGTCTTTCCCATTCCTATATTTTTCCATAGCCAAGGGATATTCATAGCTTCATTCCCATCTTCAAAGAGACATAATATTTATTTATTTTCAATTAGGGTTTGTCTTTTTCCAATTGTTCTACTATAAGTGATATTTTATATTTATAACTTTGGATCATGTTGATTTAGTACATTAAACGTTGCTTAACAATATAAGTTCTAATAAATTTCTGAAGTATTGTGGTCGTTATATGTTGGATCGATATATTTAAATAATATAATACTTTGACGTTTGTTATTTGAAATTTCACTATTCGAATAAAAAATTTAAAGGCAAGGGAAACTGGATTTATTATCCATAAATTACTATTTTGTATTATTTTCAAATTATTGCTCTAATGCTAGGATTTTTTTATTAATTTAATATTTACTTAAATAAAGTAAATATATAAATGATGCTGCAGCTTGTGTTAGAAGACAATTTTACACATTATATTAATTATTATAAATATTATTTTTGATAACATCATTTTGACTGTATAATACATAATTAATTAGATTTATAATATACAATATATAATAATTAAACAAATATAGTATGCATCCCTTTGCAAATAGGAGTACTGTATATTACCAAAAGCTCGAGTGTTAATTAAGATTTGTGTTCTACATCTGCTGCTTGGGCATTGTCTAGTAACTTTTAAAAATGTTTGGCCCTTTAGTGTAATATGAAAATTATTATATATGTAAACTTTATTATCGTCACAATCTTTTTATCTCACAACAACACGTGTAACCACATATAATTTAAGTCAACAAGAGTTGGGTTTTTATTGATCTGTTTTAACTTAGTATGTTACACTTTTAAATAATATTAAACTTAAATACATAATCAATTAAATGTAAGCACATATTAGAATATTGACTATGTGCTAAAATATCCTTGTTTGTAACATGCATGCATTTTATTCTTGTCATGTATTTTAAGTTAGGTGATTAATCAATAATGATTAAAAGTAAATATAATAAACAATTATACACACGATGAAGGTCTTTAATACTGAAATAAAAATGACTTAGGATTATTGGCACGATGACCTCATGGACGATCAATGAATTTTCTACTCTACTCGCAATCAAAAGTGATTACTTAAGGAATTAGGTAAATAAACATATCCCTGTCTTCATGGGTACTTTACATCATTAAATGTATCAATGTGTCATCGATCTTATTATTATGTGAACATGATATTTGATTATTACGTTTTATGTTATTAATGATTTTCATGACATATTCATGCACAATTAGGGGGAAAAATCAAACTTGCAAAAAAAAAAAAAAATTATTAAAATTAAAACATTCGATATCTTATTACAATTATTCTCCATTCACATTTCCCCTCCAAAAATTGTCAAAGAAACACCCAAATACAGGCGGAGCCAAGAAAATTTTTCAGTGCGAGCATAATTTAACCTAGGAGCGGACCCACATGGGGTCATGTGGAGTCAAATGACCCCACAAAATTTTGCCCCTGTTTTTTTTTTTAACAATCTATTTTGATGCACTTGTCGAGATGCCAAATAAAGTCAAAATATTACATTCTTAATACCATTTTAAAAGTGCTCATGGCATAATTTTTCACTCATTAATGGCATGCGAAGTGGTCAACTATTGCAAAAGTTATGATATGTTAAAGTAGAGCGTTTGAAACTAGTATTTTGAGAATTTCAATAATATCCTAATTTTAAAAATTCGTTTGCGATCATGTGCTATCTGAATCCACAAATCGTCTATGCCATGTAAAAGTTTGTTTCGAAAACTACATCGTTTACATATCGAATGATCCAAACGGATATCAAAAATAGTTAAATATGTATCAAACGTACGTCTAAAAAAGACTTTTAATTCATTTTTTCTTTTAAAAAATTCAATTAATTATTATTTTTACACGATAAATTTTTCAATATAATTTATATCGCTTCATTCGGAAGTCTTATATGAAATATGACGTAAATTTTTTAGGATCGTTATAAATTAAATACAATTTGAATTACTTTCGAATTATATTTGCTTTAAATTTAAATTTCATTTACTTTCTGAACTAAACTTGAATTTTATTTCAATTCATTTAATTTCTATATTCTATTTAATTTACTCAATGTTAGCTCAACATTTGCCAATGAAATGATAAACAAAACTTTATAAGTAGAAAAATTTATTTAATAATATTAATAATGATGTAATTATACCACGTTTTCAAATTGTCAAAATACATATAAACTTATTTTCATTGATATTATGTCGTCTATTAAAAAAATTATTTTTAAAATTTTGACCCCACAATACTAAAGGTCTGGATCCGCCCCTGACTTAACCCATGTCGAACATTGTGTTTTGGTTATGAATTTAATGATGATAAAACCATAAAACAAAATCATGGGTTTAGGCCTAAAAATAAAACTCATGTAAATTAAAACATGCTTTTATTCCACCTCCCCTCTTGATATAAAATAAAAATAAATAAATAAGGCCTAAAATTTCAGTGCGGGCCCGCACCCGTCTCAACGTGGCTCCACCACTGCAAATACCAGCCTACAAATTTCAAGTTCCCGCCATTTTACTTAGGAATAAACAAAACCATCCAAACCCATAATTACTTGTGCTTCTTTTCCTCCTCCTCAAGATCCTTTTTATTATCATTATCTTCGCCGTTCCTTCTCTTTCGGGAAGATGTCGGGAATTCCTGAACTGAACCATCTTGGTCGTCTTCACTGCTGATATCTTCTTGCTTTTCAGCATCTTCACCTTCATTTCCTTGGTCCAAGTGACTACCATTGGCATCTACCTGTATTTGCCCAGTTGGTTGAATAAAGTACCCTGTGCCATAACCATCTTGGTCCAAGTGACTAACATCGGCATCTACCTCTACTTGCCCAGCCAGTTGAATAAGCATTCGGTATTTGGGTGTTTCATTTACAATATTTGGTTTTCCACTCACCCTTTTAGTCTTCATATTTTGAAAGTTGTAATATTCCTAAAGGTTGCATCACTAATAAATGTCAGAGTAAAATAGATGCCAGTGCAAATATAAGCATAATACAGTTAGTTAAAAAATATTTAAAAAGTCAAAAAAGTGTGTGGGGCAAGTGACTTACCATGTCCCACCCCAGTTCAGCCAATGTTCATGCACATCAATACAATCATAAACATACATGAATTTTTAAGAAATAGAAAGTTTTCAAATGTCAATGAGTCAAAAAAAATATTTTAAAAAGATATTTATCCCGAATGCTTATATTACGAGGTATATGTTTATGCCATGAAAAGTGTGAGTGAGAAATGAGGCGTAAGGGAGCAGCGCACCCAACAAATGCTTGATGTTCAATGTTAATGTTAACAGCTTTGTAGTACTACCATAATATTCAATCAGATTTCAAAATAATAATTGCCCACTGTATTCTGATTGGCTAGGCTCCAAGTGAGTTCATGATGTTAATGTTAAAGTTTATAAAGAAATAAATGAAAATGAGATATACGTTGAGAAAGACCTTATATTTTAAAGTAACCCATGTGCATGTCATAAGTATGGATCATATGTTTAAGGTTTGCTTACTTAGCGTTAGCTCATTCCACGTCATCTTCACTACCTTTTTAGATGATGAAAGCAAGATGATTCGAGACGACAACTATGGTGAGACGGGCTCGGTATTATCACATTTAAATATCGACTTTGTTTTGAAAGTAAACTGAAGTCATCTTCACGTAAACTTTTAACGATAGGAGATAGCTTTTTAGTGCTAGAATTAAACAGTTGGATCAATAGAACTCTTATGGGAGGAAAAACTCATGCTTATAGGAGCACATAATATACATGGATAAAAGGTTATCCCTCTTCTTGTTACACTTTTTCAATGTCTGATTTAAGTGGCCTATGCGTAAACTTCCTCCTCTCTTCACTTGTGAAAATTAAAAATTAAAGAATTAATATAGGGGAAAGGTATTTAGCAACAGATACTTTGACAATGTAGTTATATGTTTTTTTTCCTCGCAATTTTCGTTCTATGAGCCAAGTTGCTATAAATAAAATACTACCTTTGCTTTCTAACAACTCATTTAACGTACATATCTCATGAATCCCTAATACTCAATCCATTAATATTACCTTCAGAAAAAGGCAATACGTGCATCAGTTGTATACCTGCTATATAAATCTACTAAATTGCACAACGGTTGGTTAGTTGATAAAACATTCAATCAAGGATCAAAAAATAACTCTCCATAAAGCTAATTTTGTGGAAGGATTGATTAGTTTCTTCAACAGTTTAGCTTTGATCAGCAACTTGCGAGATCTAGACTACTATTTGTATGTATATTTTATTCAATATTCTTGACTAAACATTACTATTTTTAAATAATATTCTAGACGAATATTTAGTTAACACTTAACACTCCTAAAAAGGTATAAATCTTATACATGTTAACGTTCTAAAGAATATTTTATTATTGCTTCCTAAATAAAAGTATAAATTATACAAATCAATATTTTAAAAAGAATATTGGATTGATAATTTCGAAATTATAGATATTAACGATGACAAAGTTTTAATTCTTTTTCTTCTTTCGTATTTTCCGTGGATATTTCTCTTTGACTAATTACGTCACGAACTCATCTTTATAGAATTTTGCTAGAAAATCGTATGAACAAAAATAGCAAATCATGTATTGCGTGTTGTGCTATACACGCTACCAAACTGTCAATAAGGTACTTCATGTGTACAGATTAATCTTAACTGAGGAATAACGCACAACTTCAAAACAAACCCCAGAATCAACTTAATGCAGCTTACAATTGACTCTATCTACATGTATGTTCTATAGACACAATCATAGCAGCATAGCTTATAAGTACGTACTTTTTTCTTGCACAATCAATGCTAAATTTGAGTTAACATGCATCTAACTTCCTTACTGTCGGGCCACTCTTTTGGATTATCCAAGGTGCAATAACAAGCAATCTTGAGAACCAAAAGAATCTGCTCTTCGTATCCATTTCCGAGGAGTCTAGGATTGATTGACCTTTTCGGATCGTCAGATGTCATCACATTTCTCATCCACCCCACTAAAGTCATTTCGTCTGTGTGTTGGAAGAAGTCGTCCCATGGGAACTTGCCCATCGCCAGAACGCCAAGCACTATGCCGAAGCTATATATATCACACTTCTCAGTGAACTGTGAAGTTTGGTAGTACTCCGGGGCAATGTATCCTACCGTTCCGGCCACATTTGAAGTTGTAACGTGTGTGTTAGCTTCGGGCATGGCTTTTGCAAGCCCGAAATCTGTAATTTGGGCTTCCATTTCATCATCGAGAAGGATATTAGCCGGCTTGAGGTCTCTGTGAATAATACTTGGGGTTTGATTCAAGTGTAGATACTCAAGTCCCGAAGCTACTCCTATGGCAACCTTGTATCGTGCGAGCCAGTCTAATTCTCGTCTCCCTTTCGAGACAGCTTCGAGAACATCTTGTAGACTACCGTTCTTCATGTATTCATACACAAGATAATGGCAGTCAGGCCGTGACAAATGGGCTAATAGAGGAAGCAGATTCCTATGTCTGATTTGACTCGACGTCTGAATTTCTGACCTAATCTGTCGCATCTTCTTGTTCAGATGTTTGCTGTCTTCCTCAGCAAGCTCTTCTGCATCCCGAGAAGGCTGAATTATCTTCTTTATAGCAATTTCCTTTCCATTTGTTCCCGGTAAAGTTGACTTGTAAACTTCTCCACATCCACCTCGTCCGATAACATTCAGTCCATTCCATCCATCCTCTCTCCCGAGAAAAGCTAGGTCCTTGGGATTCTTGATCAACATGCTAAAAATCGCCAAACTTCTGTCCATCTTTTGTCCTTCGATCAAGAAAGTGATAAACTTCAAGAGAAAATACAATACCGATCCCGAAGGAATACCAGCAAAAGTTCCGACTAGAAGTCCGATTACCTGACAGAGTATTTTCCTCTTCGTCTTCTTATGTTTATGTTTTGTCGTCGCCGTGGGGGACGAAGCTTCAGCATGAATGCCATTAAGGCCTTTACTCGAAGAAGGGGCCATTGCCCTTGCAGATGTAAGGTTTCTTTCCATTGATTTCTCAGCTAAAATATAACGATTTTGAATATTTTCCGACGATAAATGCTCCAATTGATTTATTACAAGCAATGGACCTTCCAGTAAAGTGTTGCCGGAGATGTTGATGAATCGAAGATTCCGAAAAGACCTCAACGATAAAGGGAGTTTTCCGGCGAACATATTATCAGCAAGGTTCAGTTTTTCCAGATTGGGAAAGTTGTTCAAGAATTTCAAGCTCCCGGAAAATTTATTCGGCGAAATATCAAGAACAGAATATTCCGGCGGAGTGGCATCGACTCCGTCGTTGACCATGGATGTCCAAGTCCTTTTGGATAAGCAAAAGGGCTTTATAGTCAGAAGGATCAAGGCTCAGTTTTGATTGAACAAGATGGATTAGAGCAAGAAGAAGAGAAATAAGAAGTAGGATTTTGACGGAGTGGAAGTGGAAGTCCAAGTCATTCACGGCGGTGATTTAAAGCAGAATAGGCACGGTGGTGCTTGATTGTGGCTCGAGCTTCAAATGGTTGGCGATAATTTTGCCCAGTTTGACAACCCTTATAAAGGAAAATTGAGAAAAGAGGAAATGGTGACTAATGGCTGCCCCACCCACCCACTTTTTCACATAGGCCTTTAACCAAAATTTAAATAAAATTGTTATGGTCGAAAATACCCTCCTCATTTGCAAACCAAGAGAAGAGATTTAGAGAGAAAAAAGAGGAAGAAAAAAAAGTAAAAAAGGAGTCCGGATCCGCCGCCTACCGACGACCCGGACCTGTCCCACTTCGACCTCTCTGGATACACCACGATCAGCAGGAGAAATGCCATTTTTCTGAAAGGTTAGACATGTTCTCTATAAATAATTTCTTTGAAAATGTGTAAGTTTGAATGTTTATGATTTGAATGAATTAAATTCAATTTTTTATGGTTAAAATGGAAGAAAAGATTGAATTTGAGGTTGAATGTTGGGAAAATTGGAAAAATGAGACGGAGCTCGCCAGAAATGGAGTTTTCCGACGAGCTGGACGGAATTTTGGTCTGTCGGTTACGGACCAGTCAGTTACGGTCCGTAACGGACCATCAGGTCTGGATCCGAACCATTTGGCCGGTCTGGACCCGACCATTCATATTTAATTTTTTTCATTAATTTATTTTAATTTTTATGTTAAAAATGTAATTAAATATGAAATAAATAATATGTTAAGATAATGAACGAAATATTTAAAAATAGATTAAATAGAATTTTAATTTTTTGTTTGACTTAAATATATGTTTAGTAATTAAATATACGAAATAAATAATAAATATATGTTTAGTAATTTTAATTTCAAGCTCCCGGAAAATTTATTCGACGAAATATCAAGAACACGAAGGCGAATTAACGACAAAAGTCCCTCCGGAACTTCGCCGGAAAATTGATTCTTCCTAATGTTGAAGATCTCAAGTCTCTGGCGTTGAAAAATTTCAGTAGGGATTTGGCCGAAGAGTTCGTTGTTTTTAAGGGAAAGTTCTTTAAGCTCAGAGAGTTTTCCGACTACCGTAGAAATTATTCCCGTCAAATTTTGGGACTCAAACACCAGACGGGTGACTTTGAGTACATAGGAATTGTTTGTGAATCTCCATTCACAGAATATTCCGGCGGAGTGGCATCGACTCCGTCGCTGACCATGGAAGTCCAAGTCATTTTGGATAAGCAAAAGGGCTTTATAGTAAGAAGGATCAAGACTCAGTTTTGATTGAACAAGATGGATTAGAGCAAGAAGAAGAGAAATAAGAAGTAGGATTTTGACGGAGTGGAAATGGAAGTCCAAGTCATTCACGGCGGTGATTTGAAGGAGAATAGGCATGGTGGTGCTTGATTGTGGCTCGAGCTTCAAATGGTTGGCGATAATTTTGCCCTGTTTGACAACCCTTATAAAGGGAAATTGAGAAAAGAGGAAATGGTGACTAATGGCTGCCCCACCCACCCACTTTTTCACATAGGCCTTTAACCAAAATTTAAATAAAATTGTTATGGTCGAAAATACCCTCCTCATTTGCAAACCGACAGAAGAGATTTAGAGAGAAAAGAGAGGAGGAAAAAAAAGTAAAAAAGGAGTCCGGATCCGCCGCCTACCGACGACCCGGACCTGTCCCACTTCGACCTCTCTGGACACACCACGATCAGCAGGAGAAACGCCATTTTTCTGAAAGGTTAGACATGTTCTCTATAAATAACTTCTTCGAAAATGTGTAAGTTTGAATGTTTAGAATTTGAATGAGTTAAATTCAATTTTTTATGGTTAAAATGGAAGAAAAGATTGAATTTGAGGTTGAATGTTGGGAAAACTGGAAAAATGAGACGGAGCTCGCCAGAAATGGAGTTTTCCGGCGAGCTGGACAGAATTTTGGTCTGTCGGTTACGGACCAGTCAGAAAACTGGAAAAATGAGACGGAGCTCGTCAGAAATGGAGTTTTCCGGCGAGTTGGACGGAATTTTGGTCTGTCGGTGACGGACCAGTCAGTTACGGTCCGTAACGGACCATCAGGTCTGGATCCGGACCATTTGGCCTGTCCGAACCCGACCATTAATATTTAATTTTTTTTTCATTAATTTATTTTAATTTTTATGTTAAAAATGTAATTAAATATGAAATAAATAATATGTTAAGATAATGAACGAAATATTTAAAAATAGATTAAATAGAATTTTAATTTTTTGTTTGACTTAAATATATGTTTAATAATTAAATATATGAAATAATTAATAAATATATGTTTAGTAATTTTAATTTCAAGCTCACGGAAAATTTATTCGACGAAATATCAAGAACACGAAGGCGAATTAACGACGAAAGTCCCTCCGGAACTTCGCCGGAAAATTGATTCTTCCTAATGTTGAACATCTCAAGTCTCTGGCGTTGAAAAATTTCAGTAGGGATTTGGCCGAAGAGTTCGTTGTTTTGAAGGGAAAGTTCTTTAAGCTCAGAGAGTTTTCCGACTACCGTAGAAATTATTCCCGTCAAATTTTGGGACTCAAACACCAGACGGGTGACTTTGAGTACATAGGAATTGTTTGTGAATCTCCATTCACAGAATATTCCGGCGGAGTGGCATCGACTCCGTCGCTGACCATGGAAGTCCAAGTCCTTTTGGATAAGCAAAAGGGCTTTATAGTAAGAAGGATAAAGACTCAGTTTTGATTGAACAAGATGGATTAGAGCAAGAAGAAGAGAAATAAGAAGTAGGATTTTGACGGAGTGGGAGTGGAAGTCCAAGTCATTCACGGCGGTGATTTAAAGCAGAATAGGCACGGTGGTGCTTGATTGTGGCTCGAGCTTCAAATGGTTGGCGATAATTTTGCCCTGTTTGACAACCCTTATAAAGGGAAATTGAGAAAAGAGGAAATGGTGACTAACGGCTGCCCCATCCACCCACTTTTTCACATAGGCCTTTAACCAAAATTTAAATAAAATTGTTATGGTCGAAAATACCCTCCTCATTTGCAAACCAATAGAAGAGATTTAGAGAGAAAAAAGAGGAGGAAAAAAAAGTAAAAAAGGAGTCCGGATCCGCCGCCTACCGACGACCCGGACCTGTCCTGATCAACATGCTAAAAATCGCCAAACTTCTGTCCATCTTTTGTCCTTCGATCAAGAAAGTGATAAACTTCAAGAGAAAATACAATACCGATCCCGAAGGAATACCAGCAAAAGTTCCGACTAGAAGTCCGATTACCTGACAGTATTTTCCTCTTCGTCTTCTTATGTTTATGTTTTGTCGTCGCCGTGGGGGACGAAGCTTCAGCATGAATGCCATTAAGGCCTTTACTCGAAGAAGGGGCCATTGCCCTTGCAGATGTAAGGTTTCTTTCCATTGATTTCTCAGCTAAAATATAACGATTTTGAATATTTTCCGACGATAAATGCTCCAATTGATTTATTACAAGCAATGGACCTTCCAGTAAAGTGTTGCCGGAGATGTTGATGAATCGAAGATTCCGAAAAGACCTCAAAGATAAAGGGAGTTTTCCGGCAAACATATTATCAGCAAGGTTCAGTTTTTCCAGATTGGGAAAGTTGTTCAAGAATTTCAAGCTCCCGGAAAATTTATTCGACGAAATATCAAGAACAGAATATTCCGGCGGAGTGGCATTGACTCCGTCGTTGACCATGGATGTCCAAGTCCTTTTGGATAAGCAAAAGGGCTTTATAGTCAGAAGGATCAAGGCTCAGTTTT
>NC_036258.1:5019490-5077230 GCF_002742605.1 Olea europaea var. sylvestris | reverse complement strand
TTAAAGAAATAGTGAAATGAAAAATCGAATTAATTTTTTTTATTTTTATTGAAATAAATAATCGAAATAGAATAATTAAATATAAAATGAGTAATATATGTAATTAACGAAATATTTTAAGAATAAATTAAATAGAATAATAATTTTCTTACTTATCGAATTAAGATAATTAATTAAAGAAATAGTGAAATGAAAAATTGAATTAAATATTATTATTTTTATTGAAATAAATAATCGAAATAGAATAATTAAATATGAAATGAGTAATTTATGTAATTAACGAAATATTTAAAGAATAAATTAAATAGAATAATATTTTTTTACTTATCGAATTAAGATAATTAATTAAAAAAATAGTGAAATGAAAAATCGAAATAAATAGTATTATTTTTATTCAAATAAATAATCGAAATAGAATAATTAAATTTGAACTGAGTAATATGCGTAATTAACGAAATAGTTAAAGAATAAATTAAATAGAATAATATTTTTTTACTTATCGAATTAAGATAATTAATTAAAAATAGTGAAATGAAAAATTGAATTAAATATTATTATTTTTATTGAAATAAATAATCGGAATAGAATCATTAAATATGAAATGATTAATATGCATAATTAACAAAATATTTAAATAATAAATTAAATTAAATAATAATTTTCTTACTTATCGAATTGAGATAGTTATGACCGTGCCCAACGCTAAAAGGTGGTTCGAAGGTGTACTGACGACCTCAACTTGGCTCGCCGATGATGTAAGTTTTTTGAGTTTTCATTTATTATATTTATAGAAGTTCTTGGTTCATTTACTTAAACGTCTCTATCTTTTTTGTTGGTGTTCTTTTTTTTGTTTCAGCATATCGATTTGGCTATGGAATTGTTACGCAATCGGGCTCAGAGATACCCGAGATCTTATGACAGTCCTAGTCGAGTTATCCTGAGCTCTGAGTTTGTTCGTATCGTAGATATTGAGCATCACGGGCTCCTAAGCAAGGGGAATGAATATGTTCTACCCGAGTACATGGTAGAGTGGGTGATTGGGCTACAATCGAGGTGCGAAAAACCGTGAACGGATTGTACACATATGTACATTCCAGTGATCGCGAACTCACATTGTTTTTCAGTGGAAATTGTATTTGCTAATTCCACTATATATGTGTACGACTCTGATCACCACTGTCTGACACAAAGTCAACTGGAGCAAATATTGGAGCCAATGGCTGTGATCGTGCCAATGATGGCTAATCAGGCGATGATTCGAGTAAATGACAGATTAGCCATTGTGCGGAACATGACGACGGCAAAACAAGAATGATCGTAAGGATTTAAAACTTTTTAATTTTACCTTTTAATTTTCAGTTATATGTTATCGAACTAATATTTATTCTTCTTCGGTTGCAGGGGCGACTGTGGCTTATTTGCAATAAAGTACATAGAGTTTTTGAGCATTGGCCGCAATGTTGAGACAATAAATCAGTCTTGGATTGATATGTGGAGGCATAAATTAGCTTGCGACTTGTATGAATATAACTGTGATCCTTAATGCATTGTATATTATTTTATTGAAATGTAAATGTTATTTATTTCAGTATGATTCGTGTTGTAATGTAATAATTTTTTAAAATATTTAATTAACAAAATATTATTATTTTAATTTACATTGTTGTTGTGTCTGTAATCTCTCCATATTGTCAGTTAATATACATCGTTGTCTCACTTGTATTAAAAGAAAATAAATAGAATAATTATTATTTTCATTTACATAAGTAATCGAAATATAGCAATCAAATATTAAATAAACAATATACACACTAAGATAATTAACGAAATGTAATTTAAAAGGAATATAAATAATCAAATATACGTGTCAAATGAAGATAATTAATGAAAGAAATATTTAAACGAAAACTCGAACTAAGTGATATTATTTTTATTCAAATAAATAATCGAAATACGTAATTAAATATGAAATAATTAATTTTTTACTTAACCAATTAATATAATTAATTAAAAAAACTTAACCAATTATACATTTATTATACTTAACCTATTTTTTTATTCAAATATGTTGTTAGAAAGAATAATTAAACAATGTGATTAAAATTATATCCGATTTAAATTGAGAATAGAAAAAGTATATTACAAATAGAGAATACATATGATTTATATAGATACTGCACATCCGTCGAGTCATTGTTTAGTGGGATTTGACTTTACAAAATCCACGTGTATGCCTTGTAGCGCCGCACCTTCCGCACTTACGCGGTTGTAGAAACTCTCCTGTAGATGGTGGCAACAAATTATTAGGAACTTCCCACTCGACTTCATTTGGTAGAGGAAATATAGTTTCGACATACGTTGCTCTCCAAAAATCAGCCATGTAATAATGACTGCATAAGCTGTGTGATGGAAATCCTCTATACATAGCTACTGCGACAGCATGCACACATTGAAAACTCTCTAACTGAAATTGTCTACACATGCAGGTATTGTCATTCAAGTCTATAATGTATCCAACATTACGCCCACATCTCACGGAGAAGCGAAATTGATCTAATGGTTCCACAAATAGAGCTTTTACCACTTCCAGAGTTTTGAATAGTCGATCTTCCTGTGCCGGAGCTAGCACACTTGTGCAATTCTGGGATTCCTCACGTCGGTCATAAAACCAATGTTGTAACTTGCTACGAATATGTTTAATCATTGCGAGAATTGGTAGCTCTCGATCCTTATTGAATAATGCATTGAGCGACTCCGCATTATTCGACGTCATCATGTTGTATCGACGTCCTGAAAAATATGACCGTGCCCAATGTTCGACCCCCATATTTGATAGATATTCCCATTCACTTTCTGATTTATGTTTTATTTCGCCCATGAACTTCGTAAACTCTTCAAAGTTGTAAGCTTCTGCAGCTCTCCTAAACAATGCAACGATGTCACTGCCCCGGTACCTGGTCTTTAAGTTACCCTGAATGTGGTACATGCAATAACCATGACGTGCTTCCGGAAAAACTTCGGCTATACCATTTATTATTGACTGCCCCCGATCAGTCACAAATGCAAAGTTCTCGATGTCCCCAATTACTTCTCTTAGCTTCGTGAAGAACCAACGCATTGCTAGATCAGTCTCTCCATCGACAATGCCAAATGCAAGAGGATAAATTTGGATGTTGGCATCTTGACATGTAGCAATAATCAACTTCCCTTCATATCTAGCTTTTAGGGTTATACCTTCAACTAGAATTAGAGGTCGCATCACATTTCGAAAACCTCTAATGCATTGTCCAAGAGCCATAAAAAATACTTAAAGCGATTCTGCCCATTAAATCTTCCAATGCACATTCTTTTGCATTCTAGGCCTTCTGGTAACTCATAACTACCCCATACTCCCGACGGATGTCATTGATGATATCTGTAGGTTTGTAAATCGTCCGTGGGTCCTGAAACTTGTGCATTATCTGTCGACCAATAAACCATGATCGAGCTTTCCTGTGATCATTTTAACGAATACCCACTTCACAAGTATGTTCCCGCGCATACTTGCGAACTACAAAGAACTCATTTGTGTCCATTTTTGTCGCTTTCAAACGCCAACTGCAATTGTTGTCCACACAAATAATTGTGTATTAGACTTGTTTGATTTTTTTACCTTAAACTCAAAATTATGTTTCATTTCAATTCGGTGCATAGCTTCTTGTAAATCTCTTTTCACGTCAAAAAATTGATCGATATGTAAATCTTCATCATCAGGAACTATACGCGAACAATTAGAAGACCGTATAATCAGCCCAGCATGTGAACTCCCACCAGACTTATGTCTCTATTTGGATAAAGCAATCAAATCCTGATTTGTAAATGGCCTTTCATCCTCGTTATCTTGAACTTCCTCGTAAATCCTTTGTGTAACGATGGCATCATGGCGAGTAGCAACTGTCCCAGGAATAACCACATCATCATCACGAGCAATATCAACAGTATCCCAAAAATCATTCTCGTTACGATCCTCTCCATCGATAACTTCGTGTTCACCTTCGGGGACATTTTTCTTCAATAAAGTTATGCAAATAGGAGTTGTCTTTCGACCTTGGTTCAATTGAATTACATGCTTTATTTGCACTTGAGAAGTAACCTTCAAAGGTGGAATCGAAATTGTTGAATTCTTTTAAAATAAAAATCCCAATTCCATATCGTACTAAGAGGAATCGACGTTAAGCATGTTTTCTATTTCATTATACATTTCCATAAACGATGTATTTTTTGTTATCGAAATAGCAGCAACCCCTTCTCCTTCACTCGTCCATTTCTATTCCCATTAACCTTTTGTTTCCTTTGAAATTCGCCGAAGTAAAAGATTGTGACACATGCTTTTGCGATACCTGCATTATGAATTAAACAATTATCAGTGACATCATAGTAATCATCAAAAATATACTCAAGCTCGTTGTTCTAGAAGTGTTCCATTGTTTTTTACACTATACAACACAATTAGTAACAAAAAAAGAATCAGTAAGAAAATTTAATTCGATTATTTATTTGAATAATTTGAATTAATATTTAATTCGATTTTTCATTTCACTATTTCTTTAATTAATTATCTTAATTCGTTAAGTAAGAAAATTATCATTCAATTTAATTTATTCTTTAAATATTTCGTTCATTACGTATATTATTCATTTCATATTTAATTATTCTATTTCGATTATTTATTTGAATAAAAATAATAGTATTTAATTCAATTTTTCATTTCACTATTTTTTTAATTAATTATCTTAATTCGATAGGTAAGAAAATTATTATGCAATTTAATTTATTATTTCAATATTTCGTTAATTATGCATATTATTCATTTCATATTTAATTATTTTATTTCAATTATTTATTTGAATAAAAATAATAATATTTAATTCGATTTGTAATTTAATCATTTCTTTAATTAATTTTCTTAATTGGTTAAGTAAAAAAATTATTATTGAATTTAATTTATTTTTTAAATATTTCGTTAATTATGTATATTATTCATTTTATATTTAATTATTCTATTTAAATTATTTATTTGAATAAAAATAATAATATTTTATTCGATTTTTCATTTTACTATTTCTTTAATTAATTATCTTAATTGGCTAAGTAAGAAAATTATTATTCAATTTCATTTATTCTTTAAATATTTCGTTAATTATGTATATTATTGATATCATGTTTAATTACTCTATTTTGATTATTTATTTGAATTAAAATATATTAATATTTTCATTTAAGTATTTCTTTAATTAATTATATTAATTGTTTCCATAATTAATTCACTAAACATATATTTATTATTAAACATATATTTATTATTTATTTTGTATATTTAATTACTAAACATATATTTAAGTCAAAAAAATAAATTTCTATTTCATCTATCTCTAAATTTGGTTTATTATCTTAACATATATATTATTTATTTCATATTTAATTATATTTTTAACATAAAAATTAAAATAAATTAATGAAAAAAAAATGAATGGTCGGGTCCGGACCGGCCAAATGGTCCGGACCCGGATTGGATGGTCCGTTACGGACCAAAAATCCGTCCAGCTCCTCGGAAAACTCCATTTTCGACGAGCTCCGTCTCTTTTTTCCAGTTTTTCCAACATTTCAATCTCAAATTCGATATTTTCTTCCATTTTAACCATAAAAAATTGAATTTAGCTCATTCAAATCCTAAACATTCAAACTTACACATTTTCAAAGAAATTATTTATAGAGAACATGTCTAACCTTCCAGAAAATGACGTTTCTCCGGCTGATCGTGTTGAGTCCAAAGAGGTCGAAGTGAGACAGGTCCGGGTCGTCAGTAGGCGACGGATCCGGACTCCTTTTTTTCTTTTTTCTTTTTTTTTTCTCCTCTTTTTTTCTCTCTATTTCTCTTCTCTTGGTTTGCAAATAAGGGGGATATTTTCGATCATAACAATTTTGTTTACATTTCCATTTTTTTTTTAATTACAAAAATTTTGGTCAAAGGCCTCTGTGGAAAAGTGGGTGAGTGGGGCAGCCATTAGCCACCATTCACCTACCACATAGACAGAATTACCCTTTTTAAAGCAAACCATGTCTTCTTTTCATTAGAGAAGAAAAATTAATTAATCTGGTTTAAATTTTCATACTGGATTTTTCAAAAATATTTGGACCTGTTCAAAACTGTAGGACCCGTTCAAGAATCAAAATGAAAATTTTAATCTTGAAACCAAGTCGAACATAAATCGAATCGAAAAATGTCCATCCCCTAAAAGAGAGTTCAAACACTTTCAGTTTATTCTCAACTTTATTTTTTTTTAATTAAATAATCAAGCAAACAGGCCAGTTCTCATTGGCCATCGAATTAGACAATCAAACCTTGTATAATTCGTGAACCAACCAAAGTTAGATTGTGCTAATTTCAATCTGATGAGTAATCTCAAATTTGAACAATCCGACTCATTTTCGATACTACTTTTCATATTTTCCAAATCAAATGAACGTTAAAAGAATTAATGATTAGCAAAATCTTTTGGGTCAAGTTCATTTCCGGTAACTATATTTCGTTTCACTGTCAATCAGGAATGTATACTTCAATTTTGTTCAATCGAATTATCACATTTTAATTTGATTTCAATTAAGCTAACTTCATCCAATTTCACTGATAAAAAGGCTTGTGTGATAATAAATAAAGAAATAATATATTTGTACAATTGTGGTTAAAAATGATAGATGACAACATTGATATTGTCAAAATTTGGATATAATAATAATAATAATAATAATAATAATAATAATAATAATAATAAGCATTAAACAAGGATTTATTGTGTGAATGTATAGTTGAAAATGAGTATTAATAATAAAAAGTTTTGAAATAATAATTATCATATAGGGAAGAAAATAATAATAATAATAATAATAATAATAATAATAATAATAATAAGCATTAAACAAGGATTTATTGTGTGAATGTATAGTTGAAAATGAGTATTAATAATAAAAAGTTTTGAAATAATAATTATCATATAGGGAAGTAATCGAACGCAATGTTGACAATAAGTTCATATGGGAAGAATTATAGTCTGTTTGGTTTAGACTGAAGTTTGATTTTAATTTAAATCAAAGTTAAACAATAAATATTAATCATATTTTTCATGTATCTAACAATTTTTCAAGCATACATTTCAAAAAATTCTATCACAATCTACTAAAAAATCTAGTTTTAATTCCCATTTTGGGGAAAATAATGTATTTTGAATAGTAGATTGATGGAGAATATGTGGTTAAAAATTAAGAAATTTTTTTTGAGTTTGCGTATAATATTATTTTATTAAAAAATGTGCGGTTGAAAAATGTCAATTTATTGAGAAAATTACACTCCATGTCAATTTTTAACTTTATATTTTAAAAAATGTCACTTTTTAAAAATCTTTACAAGATCGTCATTTCACGGAATTTAAATACTCTAAACATCATTGAGTTGACAAAATAAAGAAGTTGTACAAAAAAAAAATAAATAAAATGTGACAATCAATCACTTTACAATTGTAATTCGAAATCACTACAATATATATAAGAGCAAAATTTATTAACTATCAACTCATTCATTTTTCTTTCTCCAGTACGTTTCTTTGACATGTAATTCTATTCTTCAGTTCAATCACCTACTCTACTTCCCCCACACAACTTACGATCAAGTGGACAGTTTTCGTTCATTTGGATCCCAGTCACATATTTTTGAAATGTTAGGGACTTACACTGGCACAAATTGTAGATGAGGGTAAAGTCTGCAAAAATTAAAAAAATTAAAGACCGCTGCTGCAATTTTCCCAAAAAATAATTTAAAAAATTGGAGTTCACTTGCGTAATATTTAGCCTTCATTTTCAATTACACATTTGCTAATTTACACAATAAAATATTATGCATGTAAATCCTAAATTTTTTCTTATTTTTTAGTCATACATTCTCCGAAAAATAATATTCGAAACTCGTTTTTTAATAATAATAATGATGATGATGATGATGATGAGCATTAAATAAGGATTTATTGAGTGAATGTATGATTGAAAATGAGTACGAATAATAAAAGCTTTGAAATAATAATTATCATATAGGGACGTAATCGTACGCAATGTTGACAATAAGTCCATATGGGAAGAATTATAATCTGTTTGGTTTAGATTAAAATTTGATTTTAATTTAAATCAATGTTAAACGATCAATATTAATCACATCTTTCTTTCATCTCACAATTTTTCAACCATACATTTCAAAAACTTTTGTCATAATCTACAAAAAAAAATCTAATTTTAATTCCCATTTTTGGAAAAAGAATGTATTTTGAATAGTAGATTGATGGGGAATGTGTAATTAAAAATTAAGGAAATATTTTAAATTTGCGTGTAATATTATTTCATTAAAAATGTGTGGTTGAAAATGAGTATTAAAAAAATAAAATTTTAAAAGAATGAGGCTTAGACGGGGGCTTAATCTACTTGTACCTCATTTATTTATTAAGGAAATTACACTCCGTGTCAATTTTTAACTTTATATCTTAAAAAATGTCACCTTTTTTTAAATGTTTACAGATTGTCATGTTTGGACTTTTTGCGCCCCCCCTCCACGAATTTAAATACTCTAAACATCATTGAGTTGATAACATAAAAAAGCTGTACAAAAATGAAAAGAAAAATGTGACAATCAATCACCTCACAATTGTAATTCAAAATAACTACAATATATAGCAAAATTTATCAACTATCAACTCATTCATTTTCTTTCTCTAGTACGTTTATTTGCCCATGTAATTCTATTTTTCAGTTCAATCACCTACTCTACTTCCCCACACAACTATTACAAAATTTCTCCTTTCTTCTTTGCTATGTTTTCTCTCTCGATTTTTTGAAAACTATATGGAGTGCAAGTTCTTACGTGGAGATCCCATTTATTACATCAGTACAAAAAAAAGAAGAATATCTTAGATGAGGTTTTGAATATGTGCATTTCTCTTCTCGATCGATTGAAGGTTTTGTTTCAAATTTTTTACTAATATTCCTATCTTTTATCTTTTTTCAAAATTGCGCCATCAATTTTGAGTTCACTACATATAGACTGTAGTTAGTTTGTTCTTTGTTTTGGGTTTAACTTTGTTTGGGGTGTACATTTCTCCATTTTTCTGGGGTTTATTTTTTATTTTTTTTGAAGTTTTTTATTTTTCCTAGGTTTTTTAGTTTGTTATATATGAATTTTTTTATATTTTTTTAAAAAAATCTTTAAAGTTCTATCAATTTTTTACTTAATATTTCGTTGAATTTGTTTGGCTTGTGAAAAGTGATTGTTGTATTATACTTGTCACAATCTACCTTATTTTTTACATCTTTTCTAGGTTAAGCATGGTACCGAATCTTTTAAGTGAACTGTTTAATTTGTCACAATGAACGCCTGTACAATTATGATTTCTCGATACACGGGGACTTCTGGACAAATCAGTTATGTAACCTATCTGTCGCTATAACCTATCGTTTCTAACAGTTTATTTCAATTATTCTCGACAGATGACAAAATATCAGTTATTCTATCAATATGAACTATCATTCTCGACAGATGAACTAGAGTTTTTGACAGTTAAAGGCAGTATTTCTCGAACATTTTTGTTTTTTTCTTTCTTACACGTGTGTTTCGCATTAACATCTAAGAAATTCAAAATTTTAAATACTTTCGTCTCATTTCGTAGTATGCAAACTAGAAATATTCCATTAGTGTTGTAATTGTTGTTTTTAACTAGATGGGGGAGGCATCAACCCATTCTCGAATTACCACAAGGGTCTATTACCTAGTGGGAACCAAGAGGTGAATGATATGTGCATTAATTATGAGAAATTCAAAATTTTAAATACTCTAATCTCATTCCGTAGTTTGCAAACTAGAAATATTGAACTCATGTCGGTTAGTGTTGCAAATATTGTTTTCAAATAGATGGAGGAACCATAGAGCCCGAAGTGTCATGTCCTGACAACGAGGAAGTTCCCTCAGCTTGTGACGTGACGGAGGCGGCCACCATACCTTTCGAAAACAACGATGTTGTTAACACAAAGGGGCGGTGATTGACACACATTCGATTTTCTACAGCATTTACTAGGACTTCATATACCAAGAAAAGGAGAAAGAGAGTAAAGAAATAGTGTGACGAAGTTTGTTAATACTACATTATAATCAATTTTTGATAATGTACTAAATGACCTCATTTTTCTTCTCTCTAAGAATATGGTTATAATCACGATTTGGTGGTTGCATCCACGTGTGGTTACATATTTTATCATTGATCATTTTTCATACTTGTTGGATTGTTTGATTAGTACAAGAAAAATTGTTGAATGTCTTGATCGAAGTTTGATTAAAAGAAGTTTAAATACCAAAAATACTCAAGATCATGCTACATTTAAGATACAAAGTACTCATGGAAATTGATTGCCAACAATTACATGCAGAAAACTTTAAGATAAAATGGTATACATGATTTAAAATCTACATTTTCTATAAAAATTGATTACCAATAACTACACGCAGAAAACTTTAAGATAAATTAATACACATGATATAATATTCACATTTTCCATAAATTATGGACAAAGTTTGGAGGATAAAGGTACACTTAGACCTTAAATTATCATATCAATTGTCACTCAAGCAACACTTAAATTGTGATTTGGTGGTTGTGTTCTACAAGATCGTAATTGTTGCTTTCCAAGAATTTGATTATAAATAGCATGTCATGACTTTCTTTCCAGTTACATTTAAAACACTTCTCCAAATTTGTGGCACTTTATACATCAAACCTTTCAAAGAGTTTCACTCAATACCACCATATCGAGATAATGGGTTCATCTACGAGAAGCAATGAACCGTTGAACCTGAATGAGCATCTGCCAATACTCGATTTGTCTCCATTTTTTCCATCACAATTTCTTCAAATGATGAGGAAATCAACCCTCCAAATGGTATTAGAGCCATTTCTACTGTTCGTTTTCCCAACCTGGATGAAATTTCAAGTGAAGCCTTGCAATCACTACCTAGTGTATTGGATGATGTATTTGAGTTCATGGTTCTGTTTAAAATGAGTCCAACAATGATGAGTCATTGGCGAACGTTCTACCTCTTGAGATGATTGTCATAAGCTCTGACGATTTTGATAAAGACAGTGTTGGAAACATTCAAATTCGACGGCAATTGAAGTGGGCTATAATTGTGTACTTCTATGTACTAAAGTATGCATTAAAGTTTTGTTGGAGATTAATATAGTAATGTCTTTACCAAATGTTCTGTAACAGCTGGTCCCTGATGTATCTTATTTGTACTCACATTTTTTGCTTTGCAATCAACAGTCGAGAATGACGAGAACCTTCTGTTGGGACGAATAGTTTAACTATTAATGTTATGCAATGTCTACAAATGATAATGAAATAATAATGATAATATAAGTTGAAAATGTTAATGTAAGTTGAGACTGTGCTCGAGAATAGAATGTTCCTTATATATCTTATTTGTTGTCAAAATTTCTACTTTGAAACCATCTATCAAGAATGATAGAAACTTTCTGCCAAGATGGTATACAATTTTTGTCTATGTAATTATTTTACTTGTAAATTTAAACACGACTAATGTCAGCAAACGATAATAAAATGAAAAATGATAATCTAAGTTCAAAATGTACAATGCTATCGGGGAAATATTCAAAATACAATTTCAACCACTTTTAGGTATCAAGCCTATTTACTTGAGTTGTGTTGGAATAGGGTTGGAACACGTGGTCCGGTTACGGCCAACTCTATCATAGCTAGTGCATAAGGTAATACTTGTCAAAACTAAAATGAAAGTGGTTTTTTCTACTCTTCACTTCCATTCATCATTCACATGAACAAGTTTTCCTTATGTGACACGAAAAATCTTAAATAATTATTAATATTTGAAAAAGTTGAGATTGCAACAGTAAGAACTCTGTACAATCAATATGTCGATATTTAATAGCATGAAAGTGACACTTTTGAATATTTAAACACATTTAATAGCAAAAGATAAAATAAATGGTTGAATCTTGATGGTTAAATTGTCTGTTCCGACAATTTCTAAATGTCAAGTTCGACAGTTAAGACGTCTAACTCGACGGTTGAAATGAATTATTCGACAATTGAACTGTCGAAATAGTCGGGAAGCTTGAAAACATGTATTTGGTACCTTAGAAGAAATTATTGAAAATATGTTAAAATCAATTCTCAACTACAACATCTTTCCAAAAATAAATAACTCGATACTTCATTAAACATGGAATCCTTCATATTTTGTAAATAATATTAGTATCTTTACCCTTCAAAAATATTTGAAAAACTAAACAAATCAATAAATAAGAGTTTCAAAAATTTTAAATAAATATAACCATATTATATTTAACATTTACAAAATAGTAAGCTGTAAGATAATAATATAAATAATTTCTAATAGGTAACCTCTCAAAATGGATGATGAATTTAATAATAATGTTTTCTTGATTAATGAATGAAGAAGATGGATAAGAAGTTATGATTTGTTAATGGTAAGAAAATATGTATTAATGTTAACTTTTCAAATTATTTTATCTTTTTTAACCACAATTCATATTACCCAATATAATAATCATATATCCAATGTTTATAATATACAAATTAAATCATCTCATCATAACATTAATGTCAAATGAAGTATTAAATGCTTCTAGAAAGGTGTCATTAAAGGTAATTTGAATGTTTCACACCAAAAACTGACATTTTGAGCATTTTAACGAAAATAATTTTTTTTTTTGTTTTACTTTTTTTATGGATTTTCAAATTTAGTGAGATTTCTGAAATTTTCCCTTTGTTATTTTAAGTGGCAAAACTGGTGTGGAGAAAGTTGGTCTCCAAGGTGGCCACTGAAGGCTTAATGCTTCTAATAAGTTGACTTATAAACTTCCTATTCCCTCTTTGTATTTTTATTATTTCTGTTTTCTTTCTCAGATTTCTATTCAAAATTCTTACTTTACTAGTAGTAAGCACGTGCTTTGCACATTTTACGTATGAAATAAATGATATGCGTAATGTTTCTAAAGTAAAGTAATTGATAATGTTAAAGAAAAATTAAAATTGTTGAAGAATATATATTTGAATAAAAGTTTTATGAAATTTATGTACATAATGTGAAAATGTTAAATAAACTGAAATGTAATGTTTTGTTAACTTATTTCTTTGTGCTGGGCATTTGTTGGACTCCTATTTTCAACTATTAGCACAGGCATCGACCAACTTTGTGGCATAGACGAACACAAAGAAGAATCGAGTTAAGAGATGTACATTTGATTAAGTTCAAGTTGTTTGCTTATAAGTAAAGCAAAGGTACATAAATGATTTTCATAATTTCTATACTTATTAGAGATCCTAAATGATGATATTTTGTTATTCTTTAGATGGATTAGTGACTAATTTGTTATTTATTACTTTTATTAGGAAAAGTTCACGTTTCAAAGAAAAATTGGAAGAAGGAACGGAAAAGGGCTAAAATGAAGCAAATCCAAAGTTTCGAGACTAAAAATATAAATATCCAAAACTTGTTTCAGACCTCATGATGAAGAGTTGAGAGTGCTCAGGGCCAATTAGATGAGAAAAAAATTCAAAGGGATGAATTATAGTCAAAATATTATCATACATCAATTTTCAACCTAAAAAGTTATACTTCAAATTTTCAATCTCTAATTAAGACCCAATTTTGACATAGAAAACGTTCAAGTTGGAAAAAATGACATATCTAGAAGAATTGTATCCTTCTGAGTAAGCTTTCTAACACACTTTGAATTACCTCGATCGTATATCGAAAGAGAAAGTTATGATAAAAATATTGAAAGATATTCGACTGCTGAAACTTGGGCACAGCGCGCCCTCGCCTGTAGGAAGCGTGCCCCCATCCAAAATGAGCAATTAAGGCACCCTAAAGACTCCCAGGCGTGCGCCTCAATGTTAAACATGGAAAAATTTAGGCTTCCTTATTCTATTTTGGTAAGGAGTCTCATTGACATCATATAAATAGGATAACGCGTCCATAACGTAGAGAACCTCTCCTAGATCTAAATTTCATCATATTATACATATGTTGGAGGCAAAGAACAAGTCTATACATCAATTCAAGGTTAATCATACTAGGATTTTGAAGATTCAGAGTCCGATTTCAAGATTTGAGCCAAGAACTTGGATTTTTCTTACTTTTTTTTATCTTTCGTATTTCTGGGTGATTTTTTCCAGTTATTCTTGTGTAATTTAATTATAAGAATATTAGACTATGTTTTTCATTATATTGGATGGATAATGAACCCTATTATTTGTTTATTTTAATTCAAGAAAATTAATTTAGTATTTCATGATTTTTCTTAATTGATTTTGCATTCTCATTGTCTATTTGATTGCTTGATCATCAATTAGATAGTAAGTTACTTGTTGTAGTGTACAAGTACTTACAATAAGTTTAGAACGCGGCAAAACCAACACATGGACAATACGTATTAGGAATAATATATATGACGTGGGCAATCATGTGTAATAAATCATGTGAATCAATGCATATTTTTCATATGAGTTCGTATTAAGAATAGGATCGGGTCTTGTTAAACATAGTTTTAATATATTTTGACAAAGAATATTGAATAAAAGTGAATTATTGATTGCCTTAAATGCATGAATTTACTAAATTATGAATTAAGAGTTAAATTAAATGGTAATAGGGGAATTCACGATTCCAATACAAACACTCATACATTAGATAAATATTTTATTTGCTTTCTTTGTTTAGGATTAGTATAGAACACATAAAAAATAATTCTTTTGATTTTATATTACTTCGAATTTAATACAAAAAGCTACCGAACTAAGTATTATACCTTATTCCTCGTAAGAACGATACTCTTAATTCACAAATCTTATTACTTGTACAATAGTCATGTACACTTGCAGGGTTTTTTACGAACAAGTTTTTGACACCGTTGCCGAGAAATAACAAATTTAATTTTAATTTAGTAGTTTAAATTGGATTCGAGGTTTTTTTTTTTTTTTTATTAAGAATAGGATCGGGTCTTGTTAAACATAGTTTTAATATATTTTGACAAAGAATATTGAATAAAAGTGAATTATTGATTGCCTTAAATGCATGAATTTACTAAATTATGAATTAAGAGTTAAATTAAATGGTAATAGGGGAATTCACGATTCCAATACAAACACTCATACATTAGATAAATATTTTATTTGCTTTCTTTGTTTAGGATTAGTATAGAACACATAAAAAATAATTCTTTTGATTTTATATTACTTCGAATTTAATACAAAAAGCTACCGAACTAAGTATTATACCTTATTCCTCGTAAGAACGATACTCTTAATTCACAAATCTTATTACTTGTACAATAGTCATGTACACTTGCAGGGTTTTTACGAACAAGTTTTTGACACCGTTGCCGAGAAATAACAAATTTAATTTTAATTTAGTAGTTTAAATTGGATTCGAGGTTTTTTTTTTTTTTTTTGTTGATTTTGATTACCCACTCTAATCTCTCTTGTTTGGTGTTCTTTTCAGGTGTCATTCAGCAGTATATTTAGGATTCTAACATTGGCAAATAAAAGGATTTTTTGCAATAAATAATCTCGACGTGAACTATAAGGAAGAAAACATCTATTGTGAACTCTACCATGGGGTGCATTGTATTAGCTACTACTTGAATACATGCATTGATCCCTATCAATGCAAGTTACTACGGTTTAAATAATATTTAAGATGCCGTAGACTAGCAATTGCCACATCTTTTGAATGCTAAATGTCTGTGGTGAGTGTGTTCCTTCTAACACTCTTGTGGGATTTGGTTCTTCCATGTTGAACAAGAAGGTACTTGCAAAATACTACATTGATCTTACCAAATTTGATGAAAACAAACTGTCTGTGGGGAATGGCGTATTATGGTATGAATTTAAAATGTGGGGATAGTTAACTCGAAAAATTTGAAAGAAAAGAGTTTCCATTGCCTGTGGATGTAGATTGTGAACCAACCATTTAACCTGAGGAGATATCAATTATGAAAGACGAAAACAAAGATGATGAAAGTTCAATTACAAATGAACAAAACAAAGAGAAGATAATTAATTAAGAAGACGTTAACCCACATTCTATCTACTTCATTGATTGCCTTATCGTTGAATTTGAATCGGATGAGATAGGCAAGCCATATCACATTGGAATTGACAACGCTAAAATTTGTAGAAGCAATGAAGAGTTGAGCAAAGTTAAAAGAGGCAGATTGATCAATGCATCAAAAGCGTTCTTCAAAATTTCATGATGTCGAAACAATAAAGTCAAGTTAAGGACTTTAAACAAATCACTTATTAGGAGGCAACCCAATCTTTCTTCCCTTTTATTATACTTTCTAATCATATGATAATTTAGATTAGTTATTATTTTCATTCAATTTTAGGTACTCATAATCTACACTTTGCTTCTCCTTATATCCCTCGTATATTAGTTGGTTTATTAGATATTAGAGCTAAATAACACGTGTTCCTGATATTTGATCTTTAATGTTTTATTTAATTGCATTGTGCAGGAACATGATAGCGCAGATCGCTTAAACCAATACAATAGGAAAATTTAGCCAATTAATTTCACGTCTTATCAGGGGAGTATTTTCTTCCTTTTCTTCTTCACCCCGTTATATAAGGATTTAGAATTTAAGAAATTGAAGACAATGTCTAATTTAAATTTGGGGTGAAAAATATGAGTTTTCTTTTATGTTGTGTATTTTTGTATGCGTTTTATTTCTTTAGCTATTAAAAAAATTCAAAAATATTTCCTTTTTATGTGCTTATGTGAGTTAGTTATCCTGACTGACAATGAACAATACATTAAATTATGAATTGATTTTGAATGGTGAATAAGTTGCATGTTTAAGTTAGTTTTTACTTTTCCATGTAAAGTTTGATATATATTAAGCACGTAAATTAAGTTAAACATTGTGCAGGAATGAGTTGATTTCATAATTGGATATGTTGAAATAGTGGACCGTAAATGCCAAACCTAAAACCACTATATTTTACATACTTAGAACAAATTTAGAATAGTTTGGAAGATTTCACTGTTGAAGGAATATGTTGAGATAAATGAAGATTCCATGTGTGAAACTAAAAATTTTGTGTGGATTGTCTAACGTCAATATGATGAAATTGGTGAAAATCTCAAGTTAGAAGTAGTTTTAGTTGGATAGGTGTTTAATGAGAGATATTGCACTAATCAAGATCGAATGTCTTGTAGCATCTAACATAATACAAATGATTCACATTAGAGAGAAAGAAGTAGATTATTTTCGTAAATAAAAAAGTATGAAGAAAAAGTACTTATTTCAATAATTACGTCTCATGGTGACTTATTTCAATTTTCTATCAAGCATTTTTCTTATTCTGGGTGGTTTGATTATTGGTAGTATCGTTTCTCGACTAACTATATTTTCTTTCTGAATGATTCTCTTGTTATGTTGTCGTCCCACTTGTCGTTCGAGTCTAAAAGCGTCTATAAAGGTGGTTCTAACTTTTCGTGGACGTAAAGAGTCGGATTTGTATGAATTTAGAAATTTGGAAATTAACAAACGCATATATACATTTTATAAGTAATTATGATTTTGTGACAATAATTACTTGGTTTCTCCCTTTCTATTTATATCTTACATTTTTTAACCACTTTCCAGAAACCACAAGCTCGTTGTTCTGTAAAATTCGATGACTAAAGTATAAAAATTCTTTTAAAGATCATTTTGAAATTTCTTACAAAAACCATTTTGAAATTTCTTACAAACTTCAGTAACATTGGTGAAACGAATTAGGATCTAATTTATTGCAAAAACCAACAATGGACTGATTGCTCCATGACGTAACCACTTGACTTCGATTTGGGTCCTAGATTAAACGAGCACTTGGATTTGTTTACGTATTTAGTACAAGTCACTAAATTTTCAATTTTGCAGCAAATTAGTCCTTCTCCGTTCTAAGGGATCATAGATTTTCAAGAAAATTGTGACATGGATCTACTTGATCTCTAATCTATTAGAGTGTGTTTGATTGATATGAAAAATATCACCTAAAAAAGAAAATATTTTCCATCTTTTGTGAAAAATAAAAACCACATCTACCCAAGGAAAATATTTTCTTTAAAAACAAGGAAAATTAGGAATATTTTCAAAAGTTGGAAAATGTTTTCCATGGAAAAAAATAGCAATCAAACACTTCAAGTAGGAATTTGGATGGAAAATTGATATTTTCCATGGAAAATAAATGTAATCAAACACACCCTTAGACTTTATAGCAACTTTATTGCTCTTCGCAACGTCATCCCCAACTTTTAATTTTGATGCATATTTAGTCCATGAAACTTTTTCCCCCTAACAAAATGGCCATTTGTAACTCAATTGTAAGTTACGCTAATTCTGAGGGAAACACTTGCTCCGATATAGTTTGTAACATGTTTTGAATCAAGGAATTAAGATACTTAACAAGTTAGTTGTATATAAGGACAAACTTAGCAAGATCGCACGTCCTACATGCACTCTTGGGAGGATTTGTGCATTTGTTTTAATATAAAATGGTTTGATATAGCTATTCCTATGCCACACTAGGAGTGATATAGAGAATGAGTAGGTTCAGTGTGTAAACAACTGAAATTTTAACCAAAGTGGAAATAACTAGTCAAATTACTATCATTCCGGACTGTGTCAAACATTCCATATGTCCTAGTGCTAGATATCATGTCCACTCTTTTGCATGACTTTCACATTGAATTTGTTCTAGTGTTACTCCCTAGGTTGCCTCGTTATTTTTCAAGGTCATTGCTCGGTTGCATGCTTTTCAATTTTATATTTTTTATTTTGGATAGGTAATAAAGTCGGTTGCATGCTTTTCTTATCAATATTAGGTTGTTGTCTACTAATTATTTACATATTGCTTTAACTCGTCCTTTTGTGACCTATGTTCCTAAATTTCACGTTAAGATGGTAAGACAATTTATTTTTAATCATGAATTTTTTTAACTTACTTTTGATGAGCAATTTAATCTAATAGATTTTAATAATAATTATTATGGTTTATTGCATGATTCCTTTACTGGATTTTCTAAAGGGAAAATTGCAGTCGAGATACCAAACCTTTCATTTATTAGTAGACTTTATCCAAACCTTTCGTTTATTAGCAGACTTTGCCCAAACCTTTAGTTTGTGCCACTGGAGGTACCAAACCTTTCAAAAATTCGCACCCGAAGTCCAAATGGATGAAAACCGTTCGTTTGACCGTTAGTTGACCAATAAAATTAAATATTGATCAATTTTTGACTAATTGAAAAGGGTAAAAAAGCAAAAGTTACTTAACCCTATAATAAAACAATTAAAATAAATAACTAAAACTAAAAAAGATACTATTCATATCCTTCTTCACCCACTCCACCCCCCACCCTACCCCCACCAAGACACCATGTTCTTCCCTTTTTCACCAATTTTCTTCTTCAAAAAAACAGAGAAACCAACACAAAAGTAGAAAATGCTGAGAGAATCTATGAAGTAAAAGAGTTGATTACCAAATCCATAGCCTCCCTCTTCAGAGCATCCATAGCTTCATCTTTTTCCACCACCTCTAAATGCACAAACAAAAACAACTGGAAAATCAATTTTTAAAACCAACACATGCAAGTATATATGCAAACCCACAAATCGTCATGTAAATTTATGTTGAAATTAGATGAAAACACCAAGTAAAATTGAAAAGGGAACTCACTAGACAAATTGATTAAATAGTGTGGTATAGGTAGAATTGATGTGCAGAGGGTGGGTTGGATTAGAAATGGAACGGAGCAAATTCTGCCATCCTTTTGATCTCTATCTTCTCTCACTCACACGCACTCACTCGTGTATTGGAAGGAGGAAGAGAATAGTTTACATTTTACAGTTTACAGTATGGTTTGGATGGGGGTGGGGTAGGGTGGTGGAGTGGGGTGGGTAAAGAAGGAGATGAATAGTATTTTTTTTGTTTTAGTTATTTATTTTAATTGTTTTATTATAGGGTTAAGTAACTTTTACTTTTTTACCCTTTTCAATTAGTCAAAAATTGGTCAATGTTTAATTTTATTGGTCAACTAACGGTCAAACGGACGATTTCCATCCATTTGGACTTCGGGTGCGAATTTTTGAAAGGTTTGGTACCTCCAGTGGTACAAACTAAAGGTTTGGGCAAAGTTTACTAATAAACGAAAGGTTTGGTATCTCGACTGCAATTTTCCCTTTTCTAAATACATTAAGAAAAGTTTTTGAAATATTCATATAAAGATAATCAATTTGACTAACAATCACGCTTGAATGAAGTTATATTTTCAATATAGAAAAAATGTTTCCTTATCATAAAAAAATAACATAAAGAAATCATGTGTAAAACATAAAGAAAAATCAAGGATGAGAAATTGTTCCAAATCTTCAGACTACTTATTTGAGAATTGGAGATTTATCTTGTACCCAAACTCTTCGTTAAATTCAGAAGTTTTAAATTAATTTGTGAAAAATTGATATAAATATATTCTTGGGTATAATGCCAAACGGTTAATGAATCACTGAATGCTAACATTTGCTGGAATTTAAGGGTAATATAAGGATTAAAATATGTAAATTGGGAAAGTGTAACGTCTCCAAATCTAAATACATAAATTTGAAAATATTATCATTTTATTATCTCTTAAAATCGTAAATGCGGAAACTGATTACATTTTTCTTTGACATAATAAATATTAATAACTTCATTTATGAAAAATCATTTGAAAATAATATAATAAAAAACAATTAGAACTTAAATTTCGAAATAAAATACATATTTAACTTATATGAGTACTAAGTCCTTGTCATCATATGTCATCATCTCGAATCATCTTGTCTTCATTATCTAAAAATATGGAGGTATAACATGGAATGAGCTAACGCTTAGTAAGCAAACATCATAGATATGATGTACGCTTATAATATGCATATGAATTACTTTAAAATAAAAGCATTTCTCAATATATATCTCCCTTATTTCATTTCTTCAAAAACTTAACATTAACATCGTAAACTCACTTGATTTATCGCCTAACCAATCAGAATGCAAAAGACAATTATTATTTGGAACTCAATCTAGTCCTATAGTAGTATCGCAATGCGGTTAACCTTAACATTACCATTGAATGTTGGTCTAGTGTGCTAATTCCTCACGCTCTATTTCTCACTCACACCTTTTATGGCATAGACATGTACCTCATAACAAAACATCCAGAATACATATTTAAAACATTTCTTAACTCATTGATATTTGAAAAAATTTATTTCTTGAAACTTCATGTATACTTATGCATGCATTGACATGTATAAATATGAAATAACAAGTATTAATGACACAATACATAATAATCAAATATCATTTTAACACAAGGGCATATAAGATAACAACATACATTGAACCATATGACGTATGTATAAAAATTGGGGGAGGTTTAATTTAATATACAAAATTAGTTCACTAATCATGAAATTCCATATTTCAAACAAAAGCTTTCATGATCAAAATTGACAAATACTAATGAAATCATAAACATTTTGATTTTATTTCCTTGTACACGTAAATATAGGTTATAATTTGATAATATAATGCATTAATATTTTTTCTTTTCTATTCATTCATCATGGATAGGATAGTGACCACACAACAAATAACACACTCGACTCATGAAAAAGTTTCGAAACAAAACAAGTGTCGCGACACATGATTTCAATCCATGAAACTTTTTGCTATTTACATGATTCTATAATATACATAAGTCCATTATAAGATAAAATATAATTTCACCACCAATTCATTATAAGATAACAACATGAGAAGAACAAAGTGTACTAATTATCATAATTTTTTCTTTGTAAATATTCTCAATTTGACCTAACAATTATAATGTCTAAAATACGATAAATACTTAAAAGAAGGCTAACCTCAAAATTAACAAAAAAAAAAAAAGATTGAAAATATGTATTTCTTGATTTCGATAACCCTTGTTGACGTCCCTTTCAATATGGTGTAGAATGGAAATTTAGGAAAATTAGTTAGCTATAGAGGAGTCAACACAATGAAGTTGGAACTGAAACGGGAAATGATTGGATGAAAATTCAATTTTGGGGGAATGGAAATTTATAATTTATTGGACTGTGTCAGGTTCAAGAAATCCTGACTTCCTTTTTATAGGACTACAATATAGTAACTTGTCAATTAAAACTCATTCAAATTTGCTATATTTCCTAAGGGAGCGTCCGAAATATGACCGTCCAAAATATTGACTTGCCATTAATAAAATCAATTATTACTTAACATAAAGAATAGATCATCGCTCCAATCATGTGTATATTAGATCTTTTTAACATTGCTAAATCATATAATTTATTTTTATTAACATTGTAGATAATTTTTTTTTCAAATGATTGAAATTTTTTTTTTTTTTTTTTTTTTTTTTTTTTTTTTTTTTTTTTTTTTTTTTTTTTTTTTTTTTTTTTTAAATATTTGTGTTGTTTACATTATATATATATTTTTCAATTTAAAATTCTTCTCTCTTCAATTTTTTACTTACAAGTAACATTTTACATTTTAAAAATATTTTCTGTCTTATTATTAGTAGTTTTATTTTTTAATAATTCCAAACGATATTTAATTTTATAATAATCTTTTTATTAATATTTAATTTAAAAATTAAATATATCTAAATATTACTTTAAATGTTAAGCTAACTTGGTGGGAGGTATGGAAAATTGTGTGTTACAGTAAATTTTGAGGTATACGGTATAATAAAATATACATTAAGACAAACGGCGTCATTTTTGCTCCCTTGGAAAAAAAAAAGAAGAAAATGGCTACAGTGAGACAAAATAGAACAAGTCGCTGTTGATTTCTACAATTTCACATTCTCCTTTTTATATAGTAGGGATAGCTACAAGCAATCTACCTCCAACTTCTATCGCATTTTTATTTTATAAACTTGATAAACAAATCGTATCAACCATCTAGGTTTTTCATATTTAAAAATAAAATATCCTATAACGAATCCAAACAAAATTCCACCTCCATACCCCATGGCAACAATTTGCCAAGTGAATCCATCTAAGATATTAAAGTCATCATCATTCTCTGTCATCGGCACTGGAAGCTGCAATTTTGGTTCACCATTTCCACACGTCTTTGTTAATGGCAATCCACATAATTCTGGGTTGCCAATATATGAACTGTTATCAAATGTAAGAAGCTGCCCTTGCTGAGGTATGGGACCAACAAAATGATTGTATGAAATGTTAAGGAATGATAGAAATGTCAACTTTGTCAATTGCCAAGGAATCTCACCCACCAATTGATTTGAACGAAGGTCCAATGATTCAAGTGAAGTCAAATTTTCTATTGGTGGGATGTGACCTGTGAAACTATTACAAGCTAAATTCAGAGCATGGAGATCCGTGATCTTTCCAAGAGAACTTGGAATATCTCCTTGAAATTTATTGTTTGATAGATCGATGCTTGTAAAGGCTCTTCGAATACTCCGCAACTCATACTCGAAACCTTTCAGCAAAACAGTTGAACGATCTCCAAGTATAGTTTCACTCATATCCATCCATATTCCGAGTGCATCTATAATTTCATGTAGGAGAACACTGCGTGCAGTTTCATTTTCACTCACATTCATCATGGCTTTGAAATTATTTAAAAATTCAACTGGGAGAACGCCAGTGAACTCATTATGGGATAGGTCAAGAATTTGCAGCTTCGAAAATGGATGCTTCACCTTTGAATTAGGTATTATGGCATGGAATCTGTTGGATTTCAACACAAGAACTCGAAGATTCGGAAGAGTTCCCGTCCAAAAGGGGAATGGGCCACTTATTTCATTGCTCCCAATATCCAGCACTTCAAGCTTTCTACAATTAACCAATGTTTTTGGTAAAGTTCCATTCAACTGATTTCCATTTAAGTTCAATATAACCAGTTGACATCTCTTTGGAAATATTTCAGGAATGAAGCCATGAAAGCGATTCTGCTTCAAATTCAAATAAGCTAATTTCGATCCGAGCTTGGAGAAGATTTTGTGCAACTGCCCATTCACTTGATTCATACTAAGATCCAAAATAACAATTGACTTCAAATTTCCAATTGAAATCATACTTATGAGATAGTTGAAGGAAACATTCAGGTAGCGAAGATTTGTTAGATTCTCGAATGTTGGAGGTATTTTACCAAAAAATAGGTTGTCTGAAAAGTCTATTGCCTTCAAGTTTTGCAAGCTCCCTATCCCGTGAGGGATATAGCCGAAAAATCTATTACCGCTTAGATAAAGATATGTGAGATTTGTCAACAAACCAATTTCAGATGGGATTTCCCCAGTGAAATAATTGTTCTCAATTCTCAACCAAATTAAATGGGTCCAATTTGTCATAAAAGAAGGCAAGATCTGACCCGAAAGATTAGTATCATGGACGGACAAAAAAGATAAACTGGTCAGATTGGACAAGGATAAAGGCAAGGATCCCGTCAGTGAATTCCCACTTAAAGACAAGTAGGAAAGGTTTGTGCAGAGGCCAAGCTCGAAAGGAATTTCATAATCGAGTAGGCTACCCATTTTGAGATCAAGAGTTTGAAGATTCCTGAGCTTGCCTATTGAAGATGGGATATTTCCTTGAGATGCAGTCAGTTCAAGAATTTCCAAATTTGGTATTAAACCAAAAATATCAGGAATTGAACCAAAGAAGATGTTCAATAATAACCCAGTAAGGTTACATTTTGTCAGCTTGGTAAGAATCAACTGAAAGTCTCCCTGAAAATGATTAAACCTAAGATCAAGGTATTCAAGTTTGCACGAATTGGTGAATAAAGATTTTGGAATTTCACCAATAAATGAGTTAAATGACAAATCAAGAGAAGTTAGATTTTTAAGATCACCGATTTGATATGGAATCAACCCACGGAAATTATTCCCACTGAGGTCGATAATAGAGAGGGTTGAAAGTGAAGAAAAATTGAGTTGGTCAAGCGTACCTCCAAGTTTTGTAAAATCCAAGCTTAACCAAGAAATGGACCCATCAACGTCGCATCCAACCCCTATCCAGCTACAGAGATTGCTAACATTGTTAGGTTTCCACGAATCAAGTACCCCAGGATTTGAGATGGAGTTCTTCCACCTCAAAAGAGTATCTGCCTGTGTTGTCTTAGAGGAAACTATGTTTGGAGTTGGAAGCAAACTAAAAGTGAGAATATGAAGAAGGAAAAATAAGAATACTTTTAATGTTTCCATGATTAATTTCTAAAGGGAGAATGGATTATATCTGGATGAGAAAAAGGGAAAAGTTCCGAGAACTAGTGGTTTCTTCCAACTTCAATTAATGACTTGTTTTACATTTCACTACCATTCCCCTTCTTATATAGAGGTAAAGATGTGAAATACATGCCGACAAAACATGATAGAAAATTCAAAGAAATCACATGGCTAGACTTTGAATTTTGTATTTGAATGTATTAGAAAGGGAGGGCAAGTCACGAAAACAAATTAAGTCACACGGCATGCAATTTCTATAATTGAATGTATGATTAATAAATCATCATACTTAAAAAGGAAGGGATGAGAGGGGAAGTCAATAAAACAAATTTAAAGAGGTCACATGGGATGCAATTTCTATATTTGAATGTATTATTAATAAATCATCCCACGTAAAAAGGAAAGGATGGGTAGAAATCAACATCTTAATTATTAGCATTTAATATTTAATTGAATAAAGTCAGTATACAAATGACGTTATAAGACAATTTTACACATCACATTAAATGCAGTGGAGAGGTGATAACATGATTTTAGTTATCATAAATATTATTTTTCATAACATTAGTGGGATGACGTGCGTTTAATTGATTACTATTAAAAATAAGTGCACATAGAAATGATAGGATAACGTGGATAAAATATTGAACCACAAATAACAGATTGATGTGTAACTTTCAACATTTGCTTCCATTTATAATTCCTTGATATTAAAATGAGTGGTTTTAAATCCATCTTGAAGGGCAAAAGAAACATATATTTCCATATGCTGGTACTACTTGTCTCGACATCACACACATTTTTATTCAAACACAAATTCAAAGTACAACTGACAGATAATGCAAAACCCCACCAAACATTACAGAATCATTATGGTTAGACATCTTTTTTGTAAAATATAAAAACATTAAACTAAGTAGTAAATAATTACAATATAATAAGTATGAAATAATTAACAAGCTAATTTTCATCACTGGCCTAAAATTGAGCAAAATTGCAACAATCGACCATAATAACAATACCACAAAAATTCAACTAATATCACATAAAATGCATAGATTTACCTTCTTCCCAGAATAGTTGACAAAGAATACATGATGTTCAAGGGTTTCCGGCTGGCCTTCCTCTTTTATTTGAGCCTGGGGATTGTAAATGGCACAGCAAGTTGAGAGCCGCCTCTTCTGCACATTGTTTTTGAATCAAAGGCTGTGATTTGGAGTTTTTTCCAGAGAACAGACTTTTGGAGAGTAGATATATATAACCTTATAAAGAGATAAATAAGAAGTTAGTATGAAAACAAAATATTATGATAGAAAATGAACCCAGAAAGATACACTACAAATCACAAATCTGACAAACAAAATTTATGAAATAACACAAGATTCAAACCATACCATCAAGAAGATCCAGATCGCTTAGCAGAGGGGGCTCTCTGCACTGCACGGTCTCCAGTTACAGCATTCCTTTTGCTGATTCATACTGCCATTATCGCTTGAATGGCAACCCAGTCCTGCAGAAGAGCAAATATCAAAGGTTGACAGACTTCAGTGCTACAGTACAAAAAATGAACAAAGAGTTTCCACCTTTTCATTATTATTATCCTCCTCTTTGCCATCGTCGCTATTTTCATGATTGTCCTCCTCATCATCAAAATTGTTATCGTCATGATCTAGCTCATCTATGCAAAAATCAATATCCTCCATCTCACTAATTATTTCTACTATATCTAGTCCAATAATGACTTTCTGCCATTGTTTTAAAAGTAAAGGAAGCCTCCAGAAATTATTAATTGAAGTTGGAATAAACCATTAGTTCCCGGAATTTTTCACTTTTTTCTTGTCCAAAAATAATCCATTCTCCCTCCAGAAATTATTAATTGAAGTTGGAAGAAACCACTAGTTCCCGGAACTTTTCCCTTTTTTCTCGTCCAAAAATAATCCGTTCTCTCTAATTTTGTTCGTCTTAGACATTAAGAGAAGATAGCTAACACTACTAATGTTGGTTGAACCTAATATTCCCCAGTGCCTTAGAAATTGAGCATAATAACTTTATCGTATGCTGGTATGAGTGAGTAAACATACACCAGAGTAACAAATTGATAGAAAAATAAAAGAATATAAAAAAAAAAATTTGCATTTAAGCTGTAAATAATGTTTTGAGGTTTGCGTTGCTAATTTTTCAGTGAAGTTATACACGAACCAATTCTCTTAGTCATGTATATTTTTAGCTCTTACCACAATGGTTTCCTTGGTAGTTAGAGCTTGCAAGACATCTTCATTATTCTTTACTTGAAAGTATACATCTGATAGAAATACAAACGAAATAAAACTTGAGTAAACTAACACAAGTAATATTATTTAACTATGAAAAACAACAGCCAGAACACAATTGCAAATATCTTACTCCCATACTCATCAGTTATAAGGTAAACCTGGCCAGAATATGTTCTCGTGAATTTCGTCACTCACGAAAACTGAAAACATCAGTGTTGCTTTGCTATTCACCTAAGAAATCGAATTTGAATACAAAATTAAAGTTACATAATTTGTTAAGAAACTTTTTGCTATAAACTTATGATCTAAAACCCCAATTATTTGGCTATAAGAATCTAATATACCTCCTCCTCCTCTTCTTCATCCTCTCAAATGCGTTTTGAATAGCTAGTAGACGTCATGGAAGGAAGTACCTGTTGAAGTCGGTTATCAAATCAATTAAATACAGATTTTCCATAATTTTAAAGAAAAATACATGGCAAGTGTAGATTCATTGTCATATTACCTTGATTTTCTAAGCTACACATACACAATGTACACACACATACATGAAGTTGGAAGAGGATAATTTTACCTTCATTGTAGAAATCTGCTGCTCGATGTTTGTCGTTAAAGAAAACCCTTTTTACAGCAATATTTCTTCCATCTTGGTAAACTCCCTGAGAGAACGAAAGTTTTTAGCTTAGACATCAATATTTATGATAATACTTTAAATTTTCTAGAATAGTGTAGATTATACATGTCTGTAGAATTACAACTTTATACAATGTAGCAAATTCACTTTGTTAAAGCTTCTTGGCTTCATCAAAAGAATTAGTTGCTTTCTCAAGTGTGGAATATTAGAAGTTCAAGATGCTATGATGAAATTTCTTTGCCAATTTCTCTGCATCTTACAAAGCTAGGAAGAGATGAGACCATCATGTATATCATCAATAGTGTTCAAAGACCTTATTCTACCTAAATATCATAACATTGAGTGCTTGATAATTATTCAAAAATCTTTTAAGTATGGAAAAGTGTAACGTTATGCAGAGTAAGAAACAGTGAAGCCACTGCTGAAAATTCTTCTATAGAAAGTAAATTCTTGATGCTTATGGTTGAATGACTATCTTATGCTGCTTATATGTTACACTTACATAGGCTAAATGCAGTCTACCTTCCCTCTTCTTTTGTAATGTAATTTCCTTTCAGGTACAAACTCCATTCAATACTCCAATATAAATTAAAAAAAAAAAAAAAAAATGGAGAGAGAGAACTATGGAACCAACATCTGCCATTATAGTAACTGTTATTTTTCCTGCAAAAGTCAGTTCAAATGCATGATCAGGCTACAATGGCACAAAATTGAAGTTTTAACATCTTAAGAAACAAAATAAGAATTTGTAATATTCAAAGATGGAAGAATGAGATATCGGCTAGAAATCGGATGGTCTTCAATTTACAAGGAATGAGTCTTCTCCTCCTGTATGAACCAAAGTCCCAACAGGAAGAAACACAAATAAAAGGAAAAGAAGAAAGAAAGTTCAAACTTCAAACTACAAGCGTCGGCAGAATGAGAAGAGGTAAAAATTATTATAGAAATGCTAGGGGAAAGATCATAAAGTACGCAAGAGTTGGATTCTAGAAACGTCATCTTGCTTTAGAATTTCCGATGATAAAAAAATAATAACAAACCTCTGTTAGTAGATGATGGCAGAAAGAAGTAAGTGGAAGCACAGTGTGTGCATGGGAAATGAAGAAAGCTTATAGAATGTATTTGGGTGGAAGATTTTTTGTATAATTAAAAAATTGAAGCAGAAAAGGACAGGGAGCAAGTAGCGCCTTAGGACCTGTTTCTATGGAGTTTTGTATCAGATGGACGTTATGAATGGTAACTAAAAAATCTTACCACGTGATCACAAGATGTTTACTCTTTTTGCCATTCTACTAATTTATCTAATTTATCCTTCTTGTCCATGATTTGTTCGGGAAATGAATAACTATTTGACTTGTCAAATATGAAATCGTTTGTTAATTTTTCACATTTTAAAGAATTCCGTTAGCACATCCACAGTGCAGTACATAAGTTTAGTGCTTAGGATAAATTAGCTAGTTCCTGTGATTCTCTTCTCCATAACTATGAAACCATGTTTGATGTCATGCATAGATGCATTACTTCTGTAGATATTTTATTCTATAATCGATTGTTTAATTTCAAAACTAACTTTTAAAATACGCGAAATAACTTCAACAATATATAAGAGCTCATAAAAACAGTTGATGACATACCAGAGAAGGAAAAACTTTGCATCCAGTTGATGGTTCCAGAAAGGCAGTAAGGTCAATCACATCATCTACATTCAAGTGTACGCCAGTCTCCTCTTCAACCTGTTAAAACTCTAATCAAAGAATGAACGTCGAAGCTACAAAAAGTTTGACATTCTTCAAACAAAGGTGCCAAAACACTGGTGCATATAAGGAAGAAATGATAGGATAAAAAAGCTCTAAAATATAACAAGAAAAATATTACTAAAACAGCAAGCCAGACGTAAGATTTAAAATGCCAGGAAATGGACCAAGCATGTCTTTGATATATTATATAGTTTAAACACTTATAAACTCTTTAAGATCAGAATCGAATGACATACTCGGACCAATAATTATGCTCATTCACTGAACTTATCTACCCAATGACATTCCAGGATGTGCATCTAACTTGCCACAGTTTAAGTTGTTTTCAGTGACAAGTATCAACATAAAAAGCCCTTAACTGGCTACATGACAATTATTGCCTACGACCAGCGAGAATTGTTTTTTGATGAAAGAAAAGCATCTGTGGTGATTTTGAAGTTCTTTCCTTGAGTTCAGCTATTTTCTATCAGGGTGAATTTTCTTTCACCAAATTTTTAAGACAATTGCAACTAACAGCTTTAAGGCCAAATCAAGGATCAGATAGTACTAAAGCATAGTATCACAATGTCCTCCAACGAAAAAGTGAATAAAAATAATACTTAAGTTATCAGCACAGATAACGGTGTAAACGTGCCGTAAGGCCTGAGTGTCAAGTCAAAAGTACGACTTCAGTACAAGCCACAAATACAACATAATAATTTTCAGATGGAAATTGAGAAATTAGTGATAAATCCAGAAATGATAAGACGGACCTCAAAGATTTCAAGAGTTGATCGAGCACAAGTGGTGTACTCACAGCTGCCATTGACATCAGTGCACGGCAGCCATCCAGGAATTCACTGAAGAAATAACAAATAATAAATCGATATAATGAAGATCTCATGGCACAAGATGGAGGAAGTGATGGAAATAACCTGACCTTTCACTTCTTCCACATTCTATAGCTTTCAAAACAGCATCAGGAGGTTCCATCCATTGTATAATTCCAGAAAACAGTTGATCCATTGTATAATTCCAGCTAACAGTTGTATCGGGAGATACACTAGTGAGACGTACGTGCGATGCACGTGCCATAGTTAGTTGGGTATGTAATAGCGTGAAATATAAATATGCAAAAAAATGTATAATTGTTCACAAAATGAACAAATGCAAAAATATAGAATGTACAACACTAAGATATATGTATACTGATAAATAGCTATTAAATTAGCAAATGAAAAGATATGCAATACATATAAACGCATACACGTTGTTGCAATGATGAGTCTTACCTGAAAACAACAATGTGAGATGATTTGAGCCCATTGCTAATTTGATAGAAATCCATAAGCAGATCCCTAAGCACGATATAGTAGTATTCATTCAGCATTACAAGAAATTATAATTGTGAGACGTTGAAAAATAATATCAAATTAGTACCTCATAATGCCATCATCCTCCCTATTTGCTAAAAGCTTGAATAAAGATTAAATCATTTCCACCTTTGAAGATTGGGTTTGCACCACTGCCCTATAGTAGCCACGATCGAGATCCTACAGCCTGGACAAAAATAAATTCATGCAATGTTTAGTATATCTAGAATGTGATGATAGGGTACTGCAAATAATTTTAAAGAAATCAAAAATTACAGTAGCAATGGATGGGATATTTGACTGACAAGGAGACTCATGTGAGATATCCATTTCTAAGATCATTGTTGGTGTATCCTTGATGGGGGAATGCCACAAGAATGCTCGATTGCTAACAATGAATTGATCCCCCTGGCTACAAAGGAAATTGGCGAAAAATCAAATGAAAAATACGATGAATGAGAAAGCAAAACATGATTAGGTTTTAGGAGTTCCAATTGATATTAGTTACCTTTGATTTGATTTTGAGAAGCACATTCGTGAGGTACTATTCATTGATTTTAATAGGAAAAATGCATTAGGTAATAATATCCAAGCTTCTCGGACATTTTTTCTTCCAAAGTCCTATATGTTATTGACAGATTTTTTTTTTCGAACATAAAAAGGAAGTGTGTGATTAGTATGAAACAATATAATCTTAACAATAATAGACAAAAGATTTGATACCAAAGATATCAGAATTATATAATAACATGGAAATCACATAACTTACTAAGGACAAAAATGACTTTAGCTTTCTTGTTAGAATCTATGCTTTCATATGCTTCCTACAATAAAAGTTGGTTTATAAGAAATATTATGTAGTTTCTGGAATTGGAATGAATCTTGTTCTGTACATTGCAAGCTGAATTTTGCAAAATTATTGCAATGTGAAGGTTAAACAAGCTCGAAAGTACCTTGTTGTAGAGCCAACAACAATCTCCCATGAGTGGCTACTAAGAAGTGCCGAAAAAATATCTAGCATATACGGACCGTAAACACTAAGAAAAAGTTTGATGGACATTTTCATTTTTATGCTTTATTTCTGAAGAACAAATTCATAAAATGTACAGCTCTTGCAAATGAAGATTCTAACAACAAAAATATTCCAAAAGATGCCGAAAAAGAAACAATGTTGCAAGTTCGACCGAAATTCTTTAAATCCAGAAAGTAGGACATAAAAACATAATTTAAAATTTTTTAAATTACACATTTATATATAATGTTTTTATACTTTAAAAATATAGAGATTTATAATCGCGAATGAGCACTTACTCCAATATTTAAGAACTTCCAAATATATATCAATCAAATTTACAGTGAGAAGACTATCTGAAAAAATAAAAATAAATTATATTTGCCATATCAAAACTTAGTTTAAGAAGTTCAATTGATATTATCAATTGGTACAATTAAAAATTCCAGACTTTCAGTTATTTTTAGGGAGAAAATTTTGAGCTAACCCAATAAAACCTACTATTGACCAGTTCAACACACTTAAATGCTATAGTTCTATAAGTACTAAATATCATTAAAATTAACCAGCCATAAGTTTTAAGAGTACAAGAAAATAAAGAATGATGTGAATCAAACCCATAAACTTATTGATCAAACTGATGGAAGAAAAGTGCACTCCAAGAATATTTATAAACTTATCTGATATGTTTACAAATAAATAAATTTTCATCATAAAGCAGTTGGGCAGGACTAGTTAGGGAATATTCATGAAAATTGAAGAATAAAGTGTATAGAGGACGAAAGTTATTCCTCTTTATCGCATCAGAGAATATCTATAAAAATAAAGAAGCAAATATATTCTAGATTTGGTAATAAATCATTCTATAGTTAGAAAACATCAGAGAGTATATGCATTTTATCTGGTGCACAACAATAATAAATTAAAACGCGTAAGATCTTACCCAAAAAAAAAAAATAATAATAATAATAATAAATAAATAAAATCAAATAAACAATAGTTAAAAAGAGAAATAAAGCCTTTGAGAACACTTGAGGAAATCTTTCCACCTAGACTCACGTAGATCCAGCATACATGGAATTTGTCTTTTAAAACAAAATCAAACAGAGAGGTATTACGCTCTCATGCGTCGGAGTGATTCCAGAAAAGCCCAGACTCATTGACAATAAAACTTTTTCCTTCCATTTCATACAAAGTCAGATCTTGCCAAACTATGGATGAAATAACAGATAGGGAAAACGCCATAGACCATTAACTGGGGAAGATAGCTTCATTGATTCTTGTTACTTCCAACAAATATTTCAAGATCTTATAGTAAAAACAAGTTTCGAGATCAGAAGACTACATAAAACGGAGATCATAAGCACATTAACATGAGGGGTTAGCCCTCCTAAGAAATTATAAACATTTAACATTCTGATCACGCCAAAACAATAGCTTCCCAGTTTGGACTCAAATTTTTTTCCATGAAATACACAAGCAAACTATCCATATATTAGTGCATCTTTTCGGCTTTTCAATCTGAAATTATCTCACAAAAACTTTTAACTTAAGAAATTTCTATATCCCATTACATCTACTTTGTATGTAGTTCCTTCTTAGCATTTTTGCTTAGTATAAATTTAATTCTTCAAAAATTCGCTTATCTAAAACAATCTGCAATATTCCAAAAATTTTATCCCACCCAAATCAAATATTTTACAAATTCAGACAGACAAGAAATGAATAGTTAAAATCACGCCATAAAAGTTGGGCAAAAGAATCTTAAAAAATGGCGTTCAGTTAACACATCTGAGAAACACACAAGCATTATGGAAAAAATATATATTATGAAATGTGATAATTGAAAACAGTATTTTTGTCTTTAAAATTGAATTAAAAAAATAAAGTAGAAACTTACATCGGTGAAATTGTAGAGAAAGGTCGAGTGAAACCAAGGGTCAAATCGGAGCTCGAATCGTAGTGGAATTTCGTAACCACCCATGGTGAAGTGCTGTTCGAAATCGGAAGCTGTGAAATTGAAGCCAGCAAAATATCTTCCTCTTTCTGCTTATTCTGCCCTGTGCGTGAGAAGAGAAGATAAATTAGGAAAAAAAATAATGAAGGAAACATTAAAAGGGCATGCATTCATAGGAACAGTAAAAAAATATATTGACTCTTTTACGTTGAAACCTCGCAAGAAGAAATGACCTTCCTCCATTAATGCTTCAGACTGATTGACGGAATCTTTTGGAACCACACCCATTCTTCTTCGTACAGAAGAAGAGGCAACACAGAGATTGACGAAAGAGTAAGTGGGAATCCCAAACAACAGAATCTAAGAATCCAGACGATAGTTTGATGGATGAATCGATCCATCAACACGGCAGTTCGCATCTCTCAATAGACTCAACGAGAGCTCCTCGAATAGCTGAACAAATTTAACAATGAGATGAGCATGTATTGTACGTGAGAAGGCAAATTAGTGACATTTTGTGTGTGAGAAGGTGAATTTAGTGTTTCTTTGTGAATGAATGAAAAGAGAAATGAGAATGAGAAGACATAACGATTCAGAGGCACAAAAAAAGAGAAATGAAAGAGTAAATACACGGGTAAGAAAACGAGAGTGAATGGGCACGGTTTCCTTTTAGGTACAATATGGGCCGTTTGGTTAGAAAATTTCAATTTTCTTTGTGAATGAATGACAAAAGAAATGAGAATACATAATATTCAGAGGCACAGAAAAAGAGAAATGAAAGAGAAATCTATGATTAAGAAAACAACAGTAAATGGGCACGTTCCTTTTAGGCACGGTATGGCCGTTTGAGATGAATTTTCCATGAAAAATCTATTTTTCATCTTTTTACATGTTTGTTTGGTTAGATTTTCTAGGCAATTAATTTTTCACCTTCACCTCACGTGACCGGGTTTTCCACATTTTTGAGAAATTGCAATTCCCATGGGTTCGGTGGAAAATGGGTTTTCTAACTTTTTTTTTTTTTGTGAGGGAAACAAATTTTATCCACAATTATAACAAATTATATCCTTTTAATTGATAATTTTCATAAAAAATATAGTCAAACAAATATCAAAAGATCCAAAATTTCAATATTTTTCAGGTAAAAAATTATATCAATCTAATACATTTAATTGATAATTCCCAATAAAAATAAGTTATAGACAATTCAATTTCCTAAAATTCGTTTTCTTTCCACCCAAATTCCATTTTTGCAAACAAACGGACCTAATAGATGGATATGAAATAAAGGGAAAAAAAAAAGAGTGGCGCGCATTCTTATGAACAATGGTAAACTCACTCTAGTGGGCCCCTCTCTATATGAAGGGGTGTAACCCATTGTGTAGGTGTACACGTAAGGTTTTCCCTTTTAATATCGTAGTAGTAATAATATAGTGATACAGTCAAAATTATTTTATGAAAAATAATATTTATGATAATTAAAATCATGTTATCCCCCCTCCACTGCATCTAATGTGATGTGTAAAATTGTCTTATAATGCCAATTATATATTTACTTTATTCAATTAAATATTAAATTATTAAAAAGTCCTAGTACAATATTTAAATTGATGACAAAAAGAATAAAAAAGAAGACTAATACTTTACTTGCAAAAAGAGGCAAAATATTAAGTTCTTGTTTGAGCCACATTAATTTCATAAGAATGCATTTTTGAATAACATATTGATGGAAAATGTGTAGTTAAAAAATATTGAGAAATTTTGGATTTGTATTTAATATTATTTTATTGAAAAATATGTAATTGAAATGATGTCAAATCATTGTTTAAGAATGTATTTTTTTGAAAAAATGTATATCAAACAAGGCCTAAGGAGATGTTTGAGCTCCATCATTTTCAAAAAAATATATTTTAAAATAGTGTTATGATGAAAAATGTGTAAATAGAAAATAAGAAAAAGTTTTAGGGTTGCGTGTAGTATTATTTTATTAAAAAATATGTAGTTGAAATAATGTGAAATCATTGTTTAAAAATACATTTTAATAGAAAATGGGGCTCAAACAATGGCTAAATGCTAATATCAAATGAAACCTCCATTCAATGATTGGTGATCATATTTCAAATCACAACGAGACAATGTGCAGTACAATGTGCTTGATTCCGATGGCGCGTAAATGGAGATTACAGATGTTAGGGCGGCATGTGAGGGTGTCTGTCCATTTTTTCGACACGTGTCAAAGAGACAATTTTTTCCTTAGCGCATTTTTGACAATTTGGTAGTATTAGTTTGGTCGTACATGTACTATACAATATATTCCGGTGGCATGTTAGTTGTCATTAATTTTCTTGAAATTTGATGATTTCTTTTTATTGGTATTAGTTTATTTGTTGATTTCATGAAGACAACTAAAAGTGACAATGTGATTGATTTATTCATGACAATACTATCAATATTTATATTCAAGAAATTGGTTCATGAGATTGGAATTGATTGAATCAAAGATTTTCAATGATCAACATCACTCAACTTTCTTAACAAGATTTTAATGAGGCAGCATTTTTTTATACTCCAAAATATTAACAATTAACTGTACTTTTTTTTTTTTTTTTTTTTTTTTTTTTTTTTTTTTTTTTTTTTTGTCTCATTGAGTTTTTTATCTTATAAAGTTTTAACAAGACATGTATTTTACAACGTGTTATTCAAGGAGAGGTGTTTTAAATGATAAGTTTATTAGTGAATGACAATTATATCCATACAACCCTACAAACTATTACGATTGTATCCCTCCCTAATCCCTTCCTATACATATAGGATTTTAGTTCTTATTATTATACACACAAGTACTGTTTTTTATTCTCTCTTCTCATGACATAATCAAATTATATATTTATTTGTAAGAATTAGGACTGTAATAGTTATTCACATATAATAATTATTCTACCACAAATTTAATTAATTATTTTTCATCAAATATGCACTAACTGAGTAATTATTCTTTTCTGACCAATTAAGTGAAAACTTAGGGTGCGTTAGGTTTGCATTTCTATTTTCTATTTTGAAGGATTATTTTAAGATTTAAGATTATAGAAAGTGCGTTAGGTTTGTTATTTTGAAAAAAAAATTGTTTCTAAAAAAAAAAGAAAAAAAAACCGTGTTTGGTTCGAAAATTTTAGAAACAGTTTTATGACATTTATTCAATTAATATGATTATTTAGCCCTTGTTTGACATCAATTATAATAAGAAATTTCAGTAAAATGTATTATGGAATAGTATTTTTAGGAGAATATGTTGTTAAAAAAGAAGGATTTTTTTTTTATTTACGTGTAATATTTATTATATTGAGGAATGTATGATTAAAAATAAGAGAAAAAAATATATTAAAATTTTAAACGGCATCAAACAAGGACTTAGTAAGACATATCAATTTTATGCTAATACTAATTCTATGCCTGTGCAATGCACGGACAGAATTTTTTTTTAAGACAATGTTAGTGTAGACATGAAGAAGCATCACAGAATATGTTAGCATTTATCAAAGGTCTAGTTTTAGCAATTATGGCAGAGGCATAATGGCATTATGGAACTGTTCCAACTCCTTCAGATTAGCCACGTGAATATTAAACTCAATACTACATTAGATAAAATATATAAAATCATAAGATTACAAAAGGAGTAAATCCCTTAAAATTCATTCAAACTGGTGAGCACAGCTCTTGTATATTTTGCTATTGTGAGGGTGTAGAAAGAGGCCTTCTGCCTACGATAAAAACTACCAAAGCTATCTTTCTAGCCTGTAATATTTCGAAAACCTAAAAACCTATTGCTTTGTTTATTTTTTTAATTTTTTAATTTTATTTATTATTATTATTTTTTTTTTTCACACAATCCATTATGAATTACACTCTAGCCGATCCAGGTTAGCCGATCCATTATGAAGACAGACTGAACAAAAAACTCTCCAAAGAAGCATCAACATTTTTCATCACGCCAAATACAAGATACACCCAATGCCATATTCATATAAAAGCGGTGAAAACTCGAAGACTTTGATTAAGTAAATAACACCATAGATAGCGCCAAAAACAGCCCCTCTTAACAAGCCCATTTCCGATCTCTTGCCTGGTTAGAGCTCTGATCATTGCTCCTAATGAACTATCCACTGCAATGGAAGAAGAAACTAAAATTTCTTTGTTAGCTTCGATAATGAATACCAAAGAAACAAAGGAAATATTCCCCTTTAAAATGAGCCTCCCTTCATATTAGTTATTTAAATAGAATTGTGCTTACTCTTGGTAGCAGTAATCCAAAATAGAATAGCTAAACATTCAAAATCTAACAATTCATATTCTGTTCAATCAAAAACCATTCATTTTTCAATTTCTTATTACTTCTCGAATTTGGGGGAAAAGCCCCCAACTGAATATATCACATTAATGGAGGCCTAAATCAGAATTTAAAAAAAAAAAACACATAAATGAATCAAGAATCACATCCATTTTAGAAATAAGTTGAAATACTTACGAACAATTAAAACCTCCACAGTAGCCAGAGTAGATAACCACAATATAGAAAGTCATTTGAGAAAAGAAATCTTACCTCTTGCTTAGTTTTGTTGATTAATACTGAACATGCATAGAAAGATATGCTTAAAATTCAATTTATGCACACATCATATAATGAAAAATAAAAACGATGACACATGCATATATTATCAAATCAAGGTTTGCTTTATCCTGACTAAAACTAAGTTAATAAAATCAAGCTGAACCTACATTTCTACATATGGAAACAACCAATCTATTCTGATGCTTCCCCTTGATCATCTTTCTTGGTCTCTCATATAAGTAGCAACTCGTTCAATGATATTCTCAAGAAATTCAAACAGTTAGTTGTGGACTGTTGTACATTTCACAGCAAAAGAAAAAAAATGAGGTCTTAAAAGTTAAACTTGACTAAAGACGTGAAATTTACCTCAAATAGCTGCAAAACTAGTTGTTAGTTGTGTTTTCCTTTCCATTTATTGATTGATTTGTTTCTAAAAGATATCATTTTGCAGAATAAGAAATTCCAATAAATGATCAAGATCCCATAAAATGAAATGTAAATTAACAGCGAAATACAATTATTCCAAACAAGTCAAATATGCAACATGTAATTGAACAATATAAGCAATTGATGCATCAAAATTTTTAGCATCGCACGTGGCAGAGTTGCAATTGACTATTTAGTAGTATAGAATAAGGCCTGGTTTATCATCCTTTAAAAAAATAAATTGTTTGCTACAGTAACATTTTTCACCATACATTCACCCAACAAAATATTCTACGCACAAACCAATAAAGTTTTTTTAAATTTCAACCACACATTCTCCAAAAACTACTATTCAAAACTCTATATCTTCTCCCAAAATGGAAGACAAACAAGCTCTAAATATAAGTATGTTCTAAGCCCCCGTTTGGTCCCCATTTTTTGAAATGAAAACAGGTGGAATATGTTTTTGAAAATGACAGGTTGAGAAAGGTGAAAAAGTTTTTGATTTACGTGTAATATTATTTTATGGAAGATTGTGTGATTAAAAATAAGAGAGAAAAATGAAATGAAATTTAATGAGGGCCAAACGTGGGCTAAATCAACTTTTAGGTGAGAGTGTAAACTGATACTTAAAAAAAAAAAAAAAAATCGTGTAAACTCTCCTTTCCTAAATATACTTTAAATAAATAATATTTACTAATTTATATCTAATAATAATTAAATTTTATGTAGCTGTATTCTTGGGAAAGAATACAGCAACAATTCAAAACTTATTGACATAATGTTGCAGATTCCTTTACAATTATTTGGTTCAAATTTTTGTAAAATAATAAACACATACGAAGAAAGAACCGAGAAATCAGAATTTAAAAAATTATCTGTTTATCTAAACCAAGAGATAAAATACCAGGTGGGCAAAAATGCTTTCATTTTCATCGTGAGTTTCCCATAATTACCATCAAAAGTCATGTGAGCATCAATGCTTTCTCTAAAAGCTTCAATAACCATAGTAGGTACAGGTGATGCGGTACCCCACCAATGCAATGCTTTGAGACTTCTTCATTGGTCATTTTGTGGGCTTCTATCTGCAATGAAGATGGCTTTGTTGATAACGATTTTGTGCCCATGTAGGAACTCAAGACTTGTTGAAGAAATAGCATAAATTTTGTTGTGAATATATGAAAAAGAGTGAGGTTTTGAAGCTCCACAGGGATCTATTAATCAGGAGCACAGTACAGGTTGATCAGAGAAATGATGGAGGCAACATTGGAGGAAGGTTGAATTTAATAGGCTGGATGAGAGCTGCTCCATCGGTTATATATAACTCAGTTTACCTTTGTTTAATTTCTTAAATTGGTGAAAGAATACATAACATAGTCTAAGAGTAGCAGAAAATAAGAGAATTTGGCAATGTGGGCCTCTTCCTGAAGCGAGTGAAATTAAGTTGTAGCGAGCAAACAATATAAAAGAATAAGATACCATATTAAATTGCTGTTTGCAGCATGGAACAACGGCATTAACAAGTATTTTAGGTGACATAACTGCGGTCTTCTCACCAAGTACAGCCAAAGTAACTGAAAGATAATGCATATCATAAAGTGCATTTGAAGTGATGGATAAACATTAACTCTAATATGCGTATAGATCTATAACAGGAGTAATACAATACCTACTGTTTTTACACTGTTCTCAAGCTTTATCCACGTGGTTGTAGTAAAGCCAGTACGACTTTACCTCTGAACTCAGCTGGAAGATTGTCTACATCAAAATAGGATCTCATGATTTTCTTTGTTTTTTGGGTAGAGAAATTTACATTCTAGAATGATTTTGCATTCAAAAAGTATTTTACAACCTGCAATAAAAGAGCATTTCTAAATTAGTATGGAGGAAAGGTCAATTCTTTACCTAATGAAAATGAATAAATTGTAGTATAAAAACGTAAAATTTCCTAACTGAGATCTGCACATACAAAATTAATTTAATGTAGTATAGTCCTAAGTTCTAATCCAACATATTCCCTTCCTCACGAAGTAAACCACGACTAAAAAGATGATTCTAACCGTTGTAAAAGAATGCTTCAGTTATCCCATGTAATCCAACAAAAAAGAAACCCATAATGCAAAGTCTACTCTCTCATTACCTAAAGATCAGAAAATAAAATCAATGATTATAAAAGGAAAATGGAAAACCTTCCAAAATGCTTCAAATATACATGGGGGTTTGTAAAAAATTCCATGGCTAGTCTTTCAGGGTAATGATTTTTTAGCATGTCAATAATCTTGAGCAGATTTGATGGGAACATTGGTGCTTAAAGACCATCATGTGAAGTCTATTAACCATGCCATCTATTTTTGACATTCTAGAAGATTATGACATCTTCTATTTATCTAGCGATACCATATTCTGCAAAGATATAACAGATTTCGTAATATTTTCATCATCTAAAAATAGAGAGATGAGAGCCTCATTTTCATACCTTCCCCCACCTCACCTTCAATTGCAACTTCAGGCTAGCAGGTTACAAGCATTTAGATGATCGATAATGTATGAAATATAATCGAAATCCAAGGTTAATCCATGTCACCAGTTTCACACGGAGACAACTCATTATAAGATACAGCAGGCATTCAGATGAAATTAAAATTTAAGGGTGATAAATACACATCAATCAACATAATTTCAAGAACTACAAGCAATACGAATAGGAAAAAACCATTACTACAGCAGTAAACAACCAGCTAGCTTACTCTAAGCAGCCATAACTGTTAAATCCCTAAGCCTTGTAGTTAACTAACAACATAAGAACAATGGATGTGATTTCTCATTCTCAAAAGAGAAAAAAATTAAATAATTAAAATATAACAGTGACAAATCACGACACTTAGTGATAACAAAATGATGCAGTATAGTTAATGTTGGTATCCATTATAGTATACAGGATTTTGGTCACATCAACTCATCTACAAAATGAAAATGAATATTCTTGTAAGCACACATTATACTGCATGCTTTAATTTTATTTTTTTATTTTTTGTTGGTTGATTAAAACATTGATAGAGTGGCATTGTAACATACAAAGTGAACGGATTACTTCATCTACACAATCTTTACTGGATTTGTTCTCCTTCATAGGATAGCAGATTGCAAAATATGCGACATAATCCCACTCAAGCCATAGTTTTCCACTTTTATTGGCTATCTTAAAAAGCAAGCTTGGTGTAGATTTTGCACAACATCCTTTCCATCATATCCCTTGCTGAAGTCCTGCTTAAGAATCGGTGCACAATAACTCCCAAGGCTTATACACTATAACTTGTGCTGTTCGCTCAAAATAAAAGTATTAGGACAATACCAAGTAATATGATGCGAAGTCAGTCAACTAATTCCTTCCATTTGTTCTAATTTCTACCGGTATTGTAGGTGACTCCTACTAAATAAACCGGTGAACTTCCATAAAATCAACTGTCCGAAAGAAAAAAAGGAAATTTGAGATATAAATACTTATGTCACCCCCAACTATCTACAATTAGAAATGTAAGAATTAGAAAGTTATCTTTACCCATCAATACAAGGCATAAATCTATAGGTACAGGCTCATGGAGAGTGATTTACAAAGGTTGAAATATCTTCAATAAATTCAGTTTTAACTATAAAAGTAGTAAGAGAAACGTAAATAAAACAAATTCTTGAAACCTTTTACAAACTAAAGGGGAAAAAGGACGAAAAAGAGCAAGAAACCATCATCATCGACTGCTTCTATCTATCGGCCAACCTACAAGTAACAACATCATCGACTCCACCACCTTCGACCTGTTGATTCCACCTTATATTTTGTGGGAAATCTTGCATTTGAAGACAAATTTGAAACATACAAAGAAGGATTCTCAGTCAATCAATGATTATTTACTCAAAATCAAAGGGCTTGTTGATTTCCTTGCCTTCATTGCACACCCCTTTTCAACTAAGGACTCAATTGATGCAATCCAACACCAAAAAAATATGTATATTATAAAAAGAAATCCATTTAAATTATAAAACTATCAACCTCTACACCACCCATATGCAATTCTCACCCCAAGCCATGAGAAACATCTCCCATACCGTCTTTATGAATCATTGACATTAACATGCCAAAGTGAAGCAGTTATACAAAAAATATAAATAAATTGACTCATTGCCCACAAAATTAGCATAATAAAAGTTCTTAAAAGGTACCTAGTAGTAATGATAAAGAAAAATAAAAACCACAATTGATCCCATTTTGAAGTAATTAATGTTGAAGAACACTTGAGGAATTTACAAAATTAAATTACACCCAGCACAACATAATTTCTTGAAAATAAAGTCAAATTGAAATACGTAAGAGTGCACTCACCAACGAGATAAAATAGAAGATTTTCTAGGTTTCTCTTTTGGGTGGTTCTATATTGTTTCAATACCAGTGGCAAACCAGAAATAAATTCATTCACAAGAACTGAAACAAACAAACTAAGGAACAGAATTCAAACACAAAACTTTACAGATGGTGGTAGTGGTGATAAGATGACGCTGTGTTTAAAAAATAGATTTGTATTGTGGCAGAGATAATGCATTGGAGGTAATGAAGTTGCATTGCAGTTAATCTGTTTGGTGGTGGTGGTGGTGAGGTGTTAGCAACATTTTGAGTACTGCATGATGGCAGTTGTGTTATATTGTAGTTGACAGGTTTTGTAATTAACTGTTTTATATGTAATTAGATTTATAGTTTGTGACCATACTTGTGTGTATCTGTGACTAACTATGGCCAGATCGTCTCTGACCAAGTCAGTGTGTCACCGAAATGTGTTGCCTGTGACTAACTGTGATTAAATTTGCATTCAGTGTGACTGTCTGTGACCAATTCAATATTTACTATGGCAGTATGTGATCAAGTCACAATCAATCACAGTTAATACAGAATTAGTCACAACTTCCACAATAAACACATACTTGACCTCAAAGAGTCACCATAAACAAATCTTCACACACCGTATCCCAGTACCACAATCCACCACCAGTCACTACTATCTTCACCTCCAATTTTACAACATTCACTGACCTTTCTTATCTGTGACCAATTCTGTCTCTAGTTTGACTATATGTGACCATATCAATTTAATTTGTGACTATATGTAACCAAGTTACATACAGTCACAATTATTATAGATCTGGCACGGACACTCACAATGGATATAGACTCAGTCATACTAGATTTTCATCGTCGCTACCACCACTCCAACAACATCAACCAAATGCACACCACCGTCACTTTCAACAAATCCTAACCACCACCACCCACATCACCGCACCACTGCCACCACGTTAAAGATCCAACAATAAATATGTCGCGGACAATCTTAAATATATCACCACCTGCAAGGTACTACCTAGGCCACAAGCACCACCGCCACCATCATCACCACCACTTGTTCCCCAATCCACAAGCACCACCACCACCACCTCTACATCAAATCAAAAGCCACCATCACCACAAACTCAATTTCATGGCCGTGGTGAGACAAGATCGGAATAATTGAATACCAGTTTTGCAAGGATGTTCTGGATCCGCCAATGCCGCAAAAACAACCAAAACTACCGGCCGCCATCACCACTTCACTACCTCTGCCCATTTCCACACCACAAACCTCAATTATTGCACAATAAGCTCCTCCCACGAAAATCCCTGAATCTCCAACACAAATCCCTCCTTGCACTGCAACAAGCCCCAAAATGCCTGGTGTATGTAGCAACAGCGATGAGTACTACGCCGCTCAAAGAGTAACTACGACAGAATCGCCAGTTCTAGCTCTCACTCTGGCGTAATAGTGCTCTTCGCCGTTGCACACAATAGTGCTCTCCACCGTGATGCAACGCTGATGTGGGGAGAGAGAGGGGAGAGGTGGAATACGATATAATTCAGCAAAATTTCGATTTGGGGTGGTTTATTAATTAAATTTTATGATATTATTATTTTAATATTAAAAAGTTAAATTATCATCTGATTTTTGTAAAACAAAGCTTAAAACGTGATTTTTGAAGTTGAAACTTAAAAAACATGTCTCCACGTAATTTTCCCGGGAAAAAAAAGCATCGGATACTTGAAGTCAGAATGTGCATGATGAGTACTGGGTCATTGTCCAACTGCTTCTTGGACCCTCGAATACACAATCCTGTATGTATATCTATGGTTACTAGCAACTATGGGCATGAAAGGACATGGGGACATTCATTTGGGGACCAATGACCCCACAAAATTTTAGCTTTAATTTTCCCCCCAAAAAAATAGTTGCTTTTTATCTTTTTACAATCTACTTTGACGTACTCATTATTGGAATGTAAAATGAAGTCAAAATGTTACGTTCTAAATACCATTTAAAAATGCTCATGGCATAATTTCTCTCTCATTAATGGCGTGCAAAATGATCAATCACAGCAAAAGTTACGAGTCAAAATAGGTCATTTCAAACTAGTATTTTGAAAACTTTGATAATATATTAACTTTCAAAATTCATCAGCGATCATTTACTATCTCAATCCACAAATCGCCTATATCATGTAGAAGCTAATTTAGAAAACTATATCGTTGCCATATCGAATGATCCAAATGAATATCGAAAATAGTTAAATGTGAGTTAAACGTACGTCTAAAAAAAACATCTAACTCATCCTTTCTTTAAAAAAAATTCAATTATTTCATTAACGTTTATTATTTTTGCATGATAAATTTTTCAGATGATATTTGACACCCATTTTAAAGGAAAAATGAATTTTAGAATAGTAGATTAATGGGATAATATGTGGATGAAAATTTTTTTATTTACATGTAATATTATTTTAAATAAGAATGCGTTGTTGAAAAGAAAAGAAAAGAAAAAAAATACATTTTGAGAAAAATAAGAATCAAACGGGACCTCAATATAATTTATATCATTTTATTATGAAATTTTACAAGGAATATGACATCAAAAATTTTAGAATCGTTACGGATTAAATGTAATTTGAATTACTTTCCGGATGTTTAAACGATCCTTCAACGCGTTGGAATGACCTTCCTAAAAAAAGCTGGTTCCAAAGAGTCGTCATTTTTTCATGAAGGAGATGGATAGTGCCCAAATATCTGTCCAAAAGTTAACATTGTAATTCTCTGTATTTTTAGATGTCCTATTGAATCTTGACTGCATAGTTGAAAACTTCCCACAGAGCGTCATCTTCTATGTTTGGCCAAATTTGAGGGGGAATTGTCTGATTAATTTTAGCCATGGATCACCTTTGTTTAAGTTTCAAAAACTAATTTCTTATGGTTCATTTAAATAAAAATATACTTACTACGAATGAAATTATTTGTCTATATAACGAGGAGACTCGTGGATCTAATTTCGAACAAGTCAAAGCTCTAAAGAACTTAAAAAATATATAGTCAAAATCTAAATAATACTTTGAAAAGAAGGATGAGGAGCTCAAATGTTTTTGCCCTTACTGTCATTTTGGAGTGGTATGCGCTCACTTGTTTGGAATCTTAGTTTTATTTTAGTGCTGAATTCGATACTTCTCAGTACAGAGTACCATAAATATCTAAAGTGATCCACGTTGTATATATAACAACAGTTCATGGCAAATGGAGATGGGGACAAATCAAACAGCGGTAAATCAATCGATCCTTTAAATTTCTTTTTCTTTCTTCTTATCTTAAAATAGGGATGTGAGAGGCAACTCGTGATCTTAAGGTCAAATCATAAGAGCATTTTGGGAGGATTGCGCGAGTCTTACATATAATGATTCTTTTTGTTAGCATTTTATGTTTTGATGGCAAGTTAGACAAAGCGCACCACACAAAAATATATTCTTGTCTAGCTTATACCTACATGTATGAGCCGTTTGCTCACGCTGCCAGAATTTGTTTTGCCGAGAGATTAAGTTGCTAATTTTACAGTTTTGGTGGGAATCAACTAAGGGAAGGAGGAAGATGGTTTCGGAAGGATGAGATATTTCCTTTAGATAACTTGGTTTCGTTGAATATGGTGAAAAAAAAAATTGACTACTAATTGCAACATCTCCATGTTAAATTAGATCTATAAACAAAATTAGAAAAATTTGCTTATGTTCTCTTATATAACAATGTTCAATTAAAGCAAAAAGAAAAAGATTACGAAGAAGGAAAATGAAGGATTTGTTATATCCGAATGATGATAATACATTTATTTTCTCCTCCTAAGAAATATTATTGATACGCATATTCTATTAAGGCTTAAAATTGAGCTTACTTCTTCTTCAACTAATAACTATAAGCAATTTACCTCCACTTTCACCAGCCTTATTGTTTTGTAAACTCGATAAACAAATCTTATCAACCACCTAGGTTTTTCACATTTAAAAATAAAGTATCCTGTAATCAATCCAGACAACATTCCACATCCATATCCCATGATAACAGCTTGCCAGGTGAATCCATCTAAAATATTGAAGTCATCATCTTTCAGTGTCAACTTTGTCAATTGCTAAGGAATATCTCCTACCAATTGATTTGAACGAAGATCTAGTAATTCAAGTAAAGTCAAATTTTCTGTTAGGGGGATGTGACAACTATTATAAGATACATTTAGAGTACGGAGATTCGTAATCTTAACTAGAGGACTTGAAATATCTCCTTGAAATTTATTGTTTCATAAATCGATGCTTGTATAGGCTCTTCGGATACTCCACAACTCATACTCACACTCTTTCAGCAAAAAAGTCGAACGATCTCCAAGTACAATTTCACCTTTACTCAGATTCATCATGGGTCTGAAATTATCTAGAATTTCAACTGGAAAAACATGACGCACAGTTTCACTTTTACTCACACATCATTATAGCTTTGAAATTATCTAAAAATTCAACTGAAAGAACACTAACGAACGCATTATAGGATAGGTCAAGAATTTGCAGCTTAAAAAATGGATATTTTACCTTTGAAATATGTATTATAGCATGAAATCAGTTGAATTTCAATATAAAAATTCAAAGATTCGGAAGAGTTCCCATCGAAAAGGAGAATTGATCATTTATTTCATTGTTTCCTCCAATATCTAGTGCTTCAAACTTCCTATAATTGACCAATGTTTTTTGTAAAGTTCTATTCAATAGATTTCCATTTAAGTTCAATATAAGCAGTTAATATCGCTTGGTAAATATTTTAGGAATGGAGCCATGAAAGTGATTCTGCTTCAAATTCAAATAAACCAATTTTTCACCGAACTTGGAGATGGTTTTGTGCAACTGGCCACTCAATTGATCATACTAAGATCAAAAGAAAAATAATAATTGACTTCAAATTTCCAAGTGAAATTATACATGTGAGATGGTTGAAGGAAATATTCATGTCGCGAAGATCTGTTAGATCCGTCAACGTTGGAGGTATTTCTTGTAAAAATATATTAACTGAAATGTCTACTACCTTCAAGTTTTCCAAACTTCCTATCACCGTTTATATAAAAGATATGTGAAATTTGTTGACAAACCAATTTCAAATGGAATTTCCTTAGTGAAAGAATTGTTTTCAATCGTCAACATTATTTAATGGGTCCGATTTGAAATGAGTTAAATGACAAATCAAAAGAAGTTAGATTTTCAAGATCACCAATTTGATATGAGAATCTACTCACGGAGATCATTCCTACTGAGGCCAATACATAAGAGAGTAGAAAGTGAAGCAAAATCGAGTTGGTCAAGCGTGCCTTCAAGTTCTGCACTAAACAAGCTTATTTAAGAAATGAATCCCTCAATGTTGCATACAATCCCCGTTCAACTATAGAGATTGCTAATATTGTCAAGTTTCCACGAATCAAAAACAGAGGATTTAAAATAGAGTTTTTCCATCTTAAAAGAGCATCTGATTGCGTTCTCTTAGATAAAACAATATTTGAAATTGGAAACAAACTAAAAACGAGAATATGAAAAACAAATAAATTTTTTTTTTAATGTTTTCATGATTATTTGTTTTACATATCATTACCTTTATCCTTAGTAAGGATGTGACATACATGAAAACAAATTGAAAAAAATCACATAACAAAATTTGCAATTTTTGTATTTGAATGTATGATGAGAAACTCATCATACTTAGAAAAGAAAGGATGGGTTCCGCAAGTCACGAAAAAAATTAAAAGAAGTCACATGACAAACTTGAAATTTTTGTAATTGAATGTACGATAAAAAAATCATCATACTTAAAAAGGGAGTGATGGGATCGTAGGTGGAAATCCACATCTTAAATATTAGCGTTTAATATTTTATCTCTTTTTGCAAGTAAAGTACCAGTCCTATTTTTTATTATTTTTGAAACACTGAAGAGAAAAAGAAGTCGTCACATTAGAACTTTTTACTAATTTAATATTTAATTGAAAAAGTAAATATATAAATGATGTTATAAGACAATTTTACATCACATTAAATGCATATAGTTTGTTGCGAGCTAGAATATCGTGTATTGCATAGGTTGTCATACCCCCACTCTATTGGTATCGAAGTCATGTTGTTACCTTGATCTTACTATCTCTGATTGGGAAAATCCAATATGAAAGAAATTAGGAAGAACACCTTGTTAATTTTGTCTGTTGAATCTTCTAGTTCATCCATTTTATCTCCTTCTACCTCCCTTTGTAAAACTTTTTCCTCTAAAATTGACTTTCTTCATGAAAAATCCTATCTTCCAAATTCTGAAAAAGGTTCAATCACAGATCTACCCCTTGTAAACCCTTATCTCGCTCAAAATAAATCACGACACTCTTTCACGAAAATTGTCCTAAGCCTCATATCACCATCAAAATCCCAAATCAAAGAGTTTGTCCAAACAACAAAGTTCGATCAACATCTTTTATCTGCCACTAAAAAGAAATAATTTGTCACTTTAGATTTACCATCCCATTTTCCAAAAACATGGTTATATAAAGATTTTAACCATATTCATTTTGGAGCTGTAAGAATTGCACTTACTCTCCATGGAAGAAATGGACTCCTACGATTTCTAGAATTGCCCTACTAGATACATGTTTTGCTGATTATCAACGCGCATGTATTGGCACGGTGGAAGCTACCCTCAATGTTGGAACAGTACTTGTTATTATGTTTCCAAACTCTAACATGCCAATAGCAGACTCATTGCTATTATCAGCCTTGAATATCTAGGTCCAAATTGTTGGTGCAATTCCAACAGCAGTCACATACGGAGCAACTCTTCACTACTAGATGGCCTACAGAAATCAAAATCATTATCTTTATTTTGCTATCCCTTATGGTACACATGATGCTTTATTCATCCAAATGGGAACAGGCCTGTCAAGCTGTACATATAATTCTTAGACAAATTCCCAGATCGGAGCTCATTAAAATAACTCCACAAATGTGGATTACTAGTTATGAGTAGCATCACCAGGCATTAAAAAATTCTTTACCATTCTAGCCATCAACAATCATTTTAGAAGACAGTCAAATGGTGAAGTCCAAAATATGTTTGAAAAGAAATCCCCAATAAAAACGACTCCCCATTTCCCTACAAAGTTTGCCTTAACAAACGGAGAAATTCCTATTTTGTGGATTCGATGCAAATGGCAAACCTATTTATTACAGATCTGATGATTCAAGACACACTTATTGGGACGTATGTTTCTGTGCAAAATGTATGGAGGATGAAGAGGCTTTATTTGAAGATAAACCTCTTAAGAAAAAAAAAGAAGAATAGCCGGCAAAGATTGTGTAAAGCATATGAAAACAAATCTGCAGGAGTTGATTTGTTATGAGTGTCTTCTGGAAAATTTGACTATTATGTCAAATATACTCTAACCCTACAAGTGATGAACCTATCATTCCTACTAGATGGGATGATGAACCTAACATTCCTATTGGACGGGATGATGGATTGCAACCAAATGCATACTAAATGAGACTGAAATAATAGTCCACTTCCATCTCCACAAACAGTCATGCTTATAGCTTTGTTCCATCCACCTCAACAATAAGATTTTCCTCCACTAACCTCTTTTGACAAAGAGCGGTCTTCTCATGCCTGGAAAATCATGAATCCTATATCTAAGAATTAGATGGTTCAGTTGATTAGCTTTCAGCAACAATAGCATTTTTGAGCGGACAGTCAAACAATGCAATCCAACAAAATTTCTTGTTGGAAAGAATTTACCAAAGTCAGCAAAGAATTGAAATAACTCTACAACATGAAGCATAAACCATGTTAACCCCTCTCCAAGCCCGTAAACAAAAAAAAATAAAAAATAAAGTCCCTCCACGCTGAAATCATAAATCTTTTACAAAACTATTTGCCCATAGAAAACCAAGAAAGAAAAATAAGAAATCTTAAAAACCAACTTGTTTCTCTTGAAAAAAATTCTATGATCCCACCTTCTACTCCATACCATCCAACTGCATATTTTCATCTCTCACAAACTTCAAGACCTATGTATTCAATTGGAGCTTTTGGATCTACAACTTCACTTTTCATTCCTAAAGAATGGGAAAAGAACTTAAAACTCGTTCATCTTTCTAGTGCAAAGAAAACCAATCAATTGCCTTTACAAAATCCCCAAACTTTGTCTCCACAAAATCCACAAGCTTTACCTCCACCAAATCCGAAAAAAGGACGACAAATGACGATAAAAAAATCACATCACCACCTTACTACAAAAGGCTTAAAATTCTTCCTCTTATAGATCTCCTGTCTTAACCATCACACATGAAACAAGTTCTGAACTTGAAGAGTCCTCGATGATTCTCTAGAAGATGATGCCTTTCTATATCGCTGACAGACCACAAGCAAGTCAAACTCAATAAAGAAATCCCGTTGTTGATGAACCAGAAATAATTGATGAAGAAATGGCTAATTTTGACACGCGTGGTGAATAATTATTATTCGCAAAGCAATACTTCCACAACCAAATTTACTTTTGATGATATTCCTCCAATTATGTGGAATGCAAGATTCCAAGAAATGAAAGCATGTTGTTCAACAGAATTGCAAATGTCAAATATCACTTATACCTCGGTCATAAAATCTTTAATGGCAAGAACTACCAATTTCCTTAAAGATTGGTATGATGCTCTTGGAGAATATAACCAGATCCAATATTCAAATTCCCCAACAATTAATGCTTTTATAAAAATCACTGAAAATTTTGTGGAAAGACAGATCATTTGAAGCATGCAACAAGGAAAGAATTTTTCAAGTTAAAGTGTTGTTCTTATAATCCTAAAGATTTGGACAAACACTTTCATGCCAGACGGCATTATCTTATTGGTGGAATGAACGATACCAACTTAAAGCAAGCTTACCTGAAATCCATACCATATCCTCTTAGTCAAGAGACACTCAAAATGATTGAGCTAAAAATGACAATCATGGTCAACCACCTCATTTGGAGAACTCCATAATTGGGTCAAATGATCCGTGAAAAAACTCTATTACCAAAGAATGTTTTTAAAGGATATCAATACAACAGGCCAGAAGCTTGAAATGGCTTGTGATCAACCAGATTTGAAAATCAAATGCCGTTATGACAACAACAGCTGTGATCGTCCAAGAAAGAAAAAGTACCATAGAAGAAAGTTTAAGTTCCACAATAAAAAAATTTCTGAATCCTTTCCTCAAAGGAAAAGATTTTTCAAATAGAAATTTACAAAAAAAGAAAAGATATAGATGTTTCATATGTGGCCATTTTGCAAAAAAATTGTACACATCAAAAGAGTGGAAAAATCCTGCATCAAATTTATGCAACAACAAAAATTGAAGAAGCAGCAGATATTGAGTCAGTATATTCGAAGGAAGATGAACAGTCCCCTTAGTGCAATATCTAATGTGATGACATTATTTTTTCATCAGTGTTTCAAAAAGAATCAAAAAGAGGACTAGTACTTTATTTTCAAAAAGATGCAAAACATTAAATGCTAATATCTAAAATGTGAACTTCTACTCACGTGTCTATCCCTCCCTTTTTAAGTATGATAATTTTTTCATCATACATTCAATTACAAAAATTGCAAGTTCTGCCATGCGACTTCTTTCAACTTTTTTGTGACTTGCGAAGTCCATCCCTCCCTTTCTAAATATGATGAGTTTATCATCATACATTCAAATTCAAAAATTACAAGTTCTGCCATGTGATTTCTTTCAATTTGTTTTCATGATTTGTCTGCATATATGTCACATCCTTACCTTTATATAAGAAGAGAGGAAAAAGGTAATGAAACGTAAAACAAATAATCATGAAAACATTAAAAATATTCTAGTTTTTCCTTCTTCATATTTTTATATTCAGTTTGCTTCCAATTCAAAGTATTGTTTCATCTAAGAAAACACAAGCAGATTTTTTTTAAGGTGGAAGAATTCCATCTTAAATCCTACTGTTCTTGATTTGCGAAAAATTGACAATGTTAATAATCTCTGTAACTGGATAGGGGTCGTATGCAACCTTGAAAGGTCCATTTCTTGAATAAGCTTCTTTGGTGCAAAACTTGATGGCACGCGTGGTCAACTCGATTTTGCTTTACTTTCAACCCTCTCAAGTGTCGAACTCAATAGGAATAATCTCCGTGGGTTGATTTTGTATCAAATCGATGGTCTTAAAAACCTAACTTTTCTTGATTTATCATTTAACTCTTTTACTAGTAATAGGGATGGTAATGGGCTGAGTCGGCTTTAACCCACGAGCTCGTGAAAGACGACCCGAGCTCGCGAGCCGCTCATGAGCTCGTAATTTTTTTAACCTTTTTCTTTTGGTAAATTTGCACATTTTAGACTTTTTTTTAAAAAGTTTCATATTTTTTGACGAGCCTCGTCAAAATGGCTCATGGGCCCGACGAGCCAAGCCTAAGCCCTTGCTCGGCTGGGGCTCGGGCTTATCAAGCCGTCCACGAACCGCTCAGCCCATTTGACATCCCTAACTGGTAATATTCCAAAACCTTTATTCACCAATCTGGGCAAGTTTGAATTTGTTGATCTTAGGTTTAACCGTTTTCAGGAAACCTTGCAATAGATTATTACCAAGCTGAAGAAATTATCTTCTTTGTCCATATTTGATAGTATTCTTTCAAATAAGATCTGGCCTTATTTAATGACAAATCAAACCAATTTAATAATGTTGAAGATTTGAAACAATTTTTTCACTGGAAAATTCCCATTTGAAATTTTTTTATTTTTTTATTTATTTTTTTTATACAATTCTCATATATCTTTATCTGAACGGTAATAGATTTTCAAGCTATATCCCTCACGAGATAAGAAGCTTGCAAAACTTGAAGGTAGTAGACCTTTCAATCAACCTATTTTCAAAAGTACTACCTCCAACGTTCAGGGATATAACAGATCTTCGCTACCTGAATGTTTTCTTCAACCATCTCACAGGTATGATTTCACTTGGAGATTTAAAGTCAATTATTTTTTGGATCTTAGTATGATCAATTGAGGGGCTAGTTACACAAAATCATCTCCAAACTCGGTGAGAAATTGGTTTATTTGAATTTAAAGTACAATTGCTTTCATGGCTCCATTTCTAAAATATTTACAAAGAGATGTCAACTGCTTATATTGAACTTAAATGAAAATCTATTTAATGAACTTTACCAAGAACATTGGTCAATTATAGGAAGCTTGAAGCACTAGATATTGGAGGAAATAATGAAATAAATGACTTGTTTCCCTCTTCGATGGGAACTCTTCCGAATCTTCGAATTCTTGTGTTGAAATCCAACAAATTTCATGCTATAATACCTATTTCAAAGGTAGAGTATCCATTTTTTAAGCTGCAAATTATTGACCTATCACATAATGAGTTCGTTGTTCTCCCGGTTCAGTTTTTAGATAATTTAAAAGCCATGATGAAATGTGAGTGAAAGTGAAACTGTACGTCGTGTTCTCCCAATTGAATTTGTAGTTAATTTCAGAGTCATGATGAATCTAAGTGAAAGTGAAATCGTACTTGGAGATCGTTCGACTTTTTTGCTGAAAGAGTGCAAGTATGAGTTGCGGAGTATCCAAAGAGCCTATACAAATATCGATCTATGAAACAATAAATCTCAAGGAAATATTTAAGTCCTCTAGGAAAGATCACAAACCTCCATACTCTAAATTTAGCTTATAATAGTTTTAGAGGTCACGTCTCACTAATAGAAAATTTAATTTCACTTAAATCACTAGATCTCTATTCAAATCATTTGGTATGAGAGATTCCATGACAACTGACAAAGTTGACAATTTTGTCATTTCTTAACATTTCACATATTCATTTTTGGTCTCATACCTTAGCAAGGACTGCTTCTTACATTTGATAACAGTTCATATATTGACAACCCAAAATTATGTAAATTGCAATCGATAATGATTTGCGGAAATGAAGAACCAAAACCGTAGCATCCAATGTCGGAAAGATGATGACTTCAATATCTTAGATGGATTCACCTGGCAAACTGTTGTTATGGGGTATAGATGTGGAATGTTGTTTGGATTGGTTGTAAGACATTTTATTTTTAAATATGAAAAACCTAGATGATTGATAAGATTTATTTATCAAGTTTACAAAATAAAAGGGCGGTAGAAAGTGGAGATAAATTGCTCATAGTTATTAGTTGAAAAAAAATAAACTCAATATTAAACCTTTCAAGAATATGCATATCAACAATATTTGTTAAGAGGAGAAAATAAATGTGCTGTCATCCTTCGGACATAGCAAATCCTTCATTTTCCTTCTTTGTAATTTTTTCTTTTTTAGTTAATGTCATCTAAGAGAACATAAACAAATTTTTCTAATCCTGCCCAAAATATTTTTGCTTACGGATCTAATTTAATATGGAGATACTGCAATTAGTAGTCAATTTTTCTTCACTATATTCAAGGAAACGGAGTTACCTGAAGGAAATTTCTCATCCCCTCTACTTACAAAATATCTTCCTCCTTCCCTGAGTTGATCCCAACCAAAACTGCAAAATCAGCAACTTGATCTCTCAACAAAACAAAGTTTGGAACGTGAACAAACAAATCATACATTTAGGAATTGCTTGCAAAATAGCCTCAATCAAAATTTCCCCACCCCCAGCTGGAAAAATAGATTCTATCGCCACTCTCTTCCATGTCTACTCCTTTATAGGAAAAAATGATCGACCATTATCAAGGGCGAATTTAAACTTTTTGTGCTATGGGGTCAAAAATCAAACTATAATTTTTTTCAAAACAACATAATATTAAAGAAAAATAAGTTAATACGTATTTTGATACTTTGAAAACTAGGATTGAAACACTTGTTGATCTTGGATTTCATCCAAATTACCTCTTTTTTATATTGTTCCATATGATTCCATGTCAAGCAGTTTCAAAATTTTCAAAAGAATTGTTTTGCTTCCAGTGGTATTTATTGGAACTTTATCAACTTGGAATCTCTTTTAATATTAGTGAGTCTCTTTAATGGTTCAAAGAAATTAATTTTCGAAACTTAAACAAAAATGATCCATTTCACGAACTACTTGTTGAAGTAAAAATAAAAAAATCTTTTAATGGTTTTAACCTGTATCTCAATGAATGATAATGTTTGAAGCATTTTCTTCAAAATTCAAAGACTGGAGAACTTCTCAAGACCATGTTTTTATTCTATTAAAAATGGTTGAAGCATTTTCTAAGGGTAAGGGTGGGCCACCCGATGAAGTGATGGCTTCCCATTCGACCGTCCCACTGAAGTTTTCTCGAAGAATTGATATTGAATAAATCTCAGTCAACAGCGTACTATACTTGGACTATCTCCTTTTTGTGAACCTCTTACATGATCTTTGAAACAACGTTCTCATACACACAACTTGGACTCTACAAATTAGCCAAAAATGAAGGAAATCTAGTGCATCAGTTTGAAAAGGAAATGTAATTAAGATAACCATTTACCTCAACCTTGATTCTTCCGCGAGTAGACGAGTATGCCCCATCTCTGTTTTCAAAAGATCTGGGATGCACTGTCCGACCAAAATCCACCAGGGTCATCAATTGACTTTTTCTCTTTCCAAGTACTACTGCAAAATTTGAAAAGATCTCAATACAACCAAAAGGGCCCACAAAATGAACGGATTTTAACAGTAGAGTTAGTTAATTATATTAATACCTTGAAAGCATATTTCATTGGACTAATATTATGCGCGTGTTTGATCCCATTATTCCAATTTTTTGCCAGCTTTTTCTAATTTTTAGTAAATTAATTGTTTAAAAATTGCAAGTGGACATAACTGTGTCAGACCTTTTAATTGTTGCAAAAAATG
>NC_036258.1:4958312-5019292 GCF_002742605.1 Olea europaea var. sylvestris | reverse complement strand
GTCCATGAAATGATATGTATATATGCAGCAGTGAGTTCAAGTCATGAAATAATTGAAGACGGCAAGTTTCTTGGAAAATGGAGAGTCAATTGTTTCAATGGTCAAGTTATATATCTTCAAATGTCTTCCGATTGAAGCTTCTGAGTTACCGTGCAATCGTTATTTATATTTACAATGAGAACCAAAAAATGATTCAAGTGGAAAATAAAATTGCCTGTACACTCCCACATAATTTCACACAATGTGACTCAAAGATGTTTCATTATAAAATATTGTTAGTCACTCAACTTTTAACAAAATTTCATGCTGATCGTCAAATTTTATTTTTATTCTGAAAAATGGAATTATAGTTTGCCTTTTATTTCAATCTGGCCACTCAATTATATTACTTCGGAATAGAATAAAGTTCAGAGACCAACATGAAATTAGCGATAAGTTGAATGACTTACAACTTCTTTTACTCCTGAAATATTACACACAAGTCCAATATGATAACATCTTTTAATATGTTATCATATTGTTGAGATGATGCATGATAGTCATGGTACATCCATTGAATTTTTAAGGCTAGTTCTTTTAAGTCAAAGTCTTTTAGGTAGGTATAGGCAAGTACAAGACCCTTCTGAAAATTAAATAATATTACACATCAATCGAAAAAAATTCTTCTTTTTCAACCACACATTCTCCAACAAAAACACTATTCCAAATATTAAAATTTAAAAGAAAGGGGACCAAACGAAAGCTTAAATTGTTGAGTTTTGACCATTAATCTTTGAAAAACGTTGAACATTACTCACTAGTATAACATCCTTTCAAAATCTCTAACGAAATTGATGACGTAACTGACAAAATGCACATGTGGCATATCGTCACACCATTAAACTTTGAAATGGTCGAATTTTGGATACTAAACTTTAAAAACATCTTCAATTGCTCACTAAACTTCAAAAAAATATCATTTATTGCTCACTAAACTCTGAGATTGACGAATTTTGAGCACTAAACTTGAGATTTTCGAATTTTGGGCATCAAACACTGAAAAATGCATTTGATTGCTCAATAAAATTTGACTGAACTTTGAAACGTTAGAATTTTGCCTACTAAACTTTAAAAAACATAGTTTATTCCTAACAATAATTTTGGATTTAACTAAAATTCGTTATTAAAATTTGGATTAAAATTTAAATTTAATTTAATTCTAACTATTATGTCTTTCAATGTAAAATTCAAATATTAAAGTTTAGATAATTTAACTTTAACAACAAATTTATTGTGTATTTCAAGTAAAAATGGTTCGAGCTTTTTTGGCTCAAGCCGAACGTTTGCTAGACCCAAAAATTTATTCTCGACTCGAGCCGGCTGGTGTTTTTTTTTAATTATTAATAAAACACAGGCATCTAAGTAGTTGCCTGTGTGCAATCTACATTTGCTTTCTCTTTGGAGGCAACAGAAGGCAATAGCACACTGCATGTTATTATCTTCATTTCATTCAGTAATTCTCGCAAGCACTAAAGCCTCAAGAAGGGTGATTTCTATGATTTGTTCATACCTCAGTTTCTAGACATGAGAAAAGTGAGAAGAACCTCAGCATAAAGCCTTTCTTGTGCTTCATATTGCAGACAACGGGTAGCTAATTAGACCAACTCAGTTCCATCATCATTTGAAAAACGACCCACCAAAAAAGAATCCATAAGCATCAAAAAAAATTTGCCTCGAGAGGCAAGGTCAAATTTAGATCATGACAAAGATGAATAGAGCAATTCATTAGTGGAAGAAACTAATCCAAATTAAAGAAGCACAAGATGGAAGATAATTTTGAAGTTGCACAAACTAATTTTTGTCAATTGAAAACAATAGTATCGTAACAACAAAACCAACTTCCAATTCAAATATGTAGTTTATTATTGAGTGAATGCAAAAGGCTTAAAGTTTAAATGTTTATCCAAAAAGCATTTCATAGTAAGAGTTTAGTTCATTTCTAAAGTTATCCTCCGGAAAGCACGGTCAAGTTTCCGGCGTTGACGTGTCGATGCCCGACACGTATCGAACACCGACAAGTCTCCGACATGTCGCCGACGCATGTCGGATTTCCTTGCAACGTGTCGGAGGGCTGGAAGAAAACAGTGAAGAAGAAGTAAAGAAAAAATGAAGAAGAAAGAAAGAAAAAAATGGTTACTGACTTACTGTGATATTCCGACAGCCGGTGCAAGAAAGAAGAAAAGATGAAGAAGTAGCTGGTGGAAGAAAAAGAAAAGAAGAAGAAGAAAGAAGAGAGAGGACAGACGTGTTTGCATTTTCCTTTGAATTTTGTACTTTTTGACCCCAACACATTAAAAGCTTGTTTGACAGCATGGTCCTTCTTTTATACAGTAATTGGACCAACACATTAATCCCCCGTTTGATTCTCATTAAATTAAATTACATTACATTTCATTTTTTTTTCTCCTATTTTTACCCACACAATCTTCCATAAAATAATATTACACGTAAATCAAAAAATTTTCCTTCTTTTTCAATCACTCATTTTTCTAAAAAATACTATTCCCCCATTTTCATATTCAGGTAATGGGGCTCAAACGGGGCTAAAGGCTGTCAGACACATAAATGTACTGTACAGTCACTACAGTGTATAATTTTTATTTTTATTTTGGTAGTATATATTATTTTTTTAATTTATTCTTTAACAAAGTAACATGCAAGATTTTATTCTTTTACCATTTCACCCTTCATGTAAAAAAAATTATTATTATTTTAGATTATTAAATTAAAATAAGTTAAAATTATTATTTTTATCAACGTGTCGAAAACATATCGTGTTGGAACTTTTTTTAAAAATCGCGTGTCAACGTGTTCGTGTCGGTGCTTCTTAGGTTATCCTAGCAGGCTGCTAGAGTGATAAGAGTTAACGTTTAGTGAATTAACACTCACAATTGAAGCAGCACCTGCTAACAGCAAGTTAAATGTCCAAGAAGTCTATAGTTATTTTGCAAATAAATTTGAAGACTTTTTAATGAATTATAAGCTTAAATGGCTTGGGACATGTGCTTGCCACTTAAAAGATCTAGCAGCAGAGTTATGAGGCTGTGAATTACACTTTTTGTCATTTTCATAACCAGAAAGCATATTGATGTGACCAAGGAAAGAAAGGCAAAGCAATTAAATGTGTCACGTGCATAGGGCATACCACATCATATACTCTAGAATAATGCTCCTTTAACAGGGGCTTTTGACTGAGAATGTTTGGGTGTTTTTTTTCAAACTGTTTAATCATATGTCAACACGTGTCTTCCATGTTTTTAAGTCTGTCACTATAGAAAGATTATATACTCTAGCATTTAAAGACAAATTAGATCGGTCAAATTTTTTTAATTTCTATGAATCATGCAAAGATCTTAAAAGTAAACCCCATTAATTTGAACATGGTCCTGATTATCTTGCATTGCCATCCGCTTCATCAAAATTTCAGATACCTTAAGTATTGGCTCCAATATAAGATAAAGAGATTTAGAAAGCTTACCTTAGAAGATGTGGGTCAATACTTTCCATGAACAACGCATGTTTTATCTTCTCTTTTACAGGTAAAATAGTTTCCAGATACTTATGTGAAATAACATGCAGTTGATTGAGAAGATTTCTTCAATCAAAGTTTTACTTGAAAAATATTAACTACTGGAAAAGGGAGATCTTTTAAACAATAAAAGGGTTTTTATTTGTAATAATATGCAACATTTTAGTTTCTCTTTATATTCTTCAGTTTTTCTCTATTGTCTATCAGCTCGTCAAAGCCACTAGTAAAGAATGAACATTAGATGCATTCAACATTGACAAAAGTCGTGAAAATTGTATTAGAAGTTTCCCAATGTTTTGTTTAAGAGAGATTAGCACTCTGCAAGGAAATTGATGAAAGCAAATCGGTAAGCCTCAGTTAACTGTCCTTTTACTGAATTTCTCAATATCCTCTTTATTTCTAGCCTGCTATGACAATACAACATTCATAAAGTGCAAATATTGTTAAGACTTGGGGTCCATCTTAATAAGGTCAACCTTGTTAAGAGGAGTGTCCCAATCCTTTATATATTGGTCATTGTTTCGGTATTTTTACCGATGTGGGATTATATTCCCTTAACATGCCCCCGCAAGATGGTGGCTCTTTTGAGCAAACCAATCTTGAAATCCGTGTGCTCATTTTTAGAGACTTAATCGGATCGAATCGCTCGTTGGAGCTTAATGGGCTCTGATACCATGTTAAGACTTGAGGTCCATCTTAATAAGGTCAACCTTGTTAAGAGAAGTGTCACAATCCTTTATATATTGGTCATTGTTTCGATATTTTACCGATGTGGTTCCCTTAACAAATATTGCATTCAGAAAACATAACAAAGAATTACAATTAGCAAGAATCAATAAAAATTTATTACGGATTATAAGGTAAATAATTAGCGAAAAATAAAGATAATATTACCGTTTTGCAATCTCTTGTTTCTTTAAATCTGAAGGCTTTCCATAAAAAATATAGCTAATAAACAAAGCCAGTGCATATTCAAGATGAAGAAGACATATTTCACACAGGAGGAGTTATAATAGGAAAAGAAAAGATTTAAACGAAAATGAGAAAAAGTTCAAAATTTTTACCTTTTCACAAGATCGATTAAAAGAATTTGAATCATGAAATCGAGCAAAGGATTGAAGCATATGTACAATTGGAGATACACAAAGGAGATTATGAGTGCGAAAGATTTTGACATCCTTTGCGTGAGGGAGGTCGATTTCATTAATCCTAACCCTTCAATCAAGAACATTGACTCCCTCAAGCCCCTTATCCACCACCTTCGATCCGTCAATTCCACATCCATCCCAACTCCAAGCCACTGCCCAAAGATCAAATAGAAGTCGAGGAAAATTGAATTGAAAGAGAGAGAGAGAAATAGAAAGGAAAAGTAGAAAAAGCAGAAGACAATAGAACATGTATTATCGGTACTGTGGGGAGGAAATAGTGGAAATGTTTCCAAAAAAAGCAGAGGACAATGGAACGGTACTGTGGGGAGGAAATAGTGGAAGATGTTTCCAAAAAAGGCAGATGTTTCCAAAAAGGCCTTTAACCTCATTTTAAAAATAAAAATAAAAAAACTGATTTAATAAAACATAAAAAAATGTTGAATGTCGATTATACCCTCGCACAATTTCTCGAAGCTCTAAGTTTAGAATCTACTGTGGAATAAAAGTGAACCCACACGCCAAGAAACCGACGTCGGAGATTGCCATTTTTCTCTGAAGAAAGTGAGCTTTGAAGTTACTTAAATGTATTGTGTTTTATATTTTAGATTAGATACAACATGATATATGGATCTTGTTATATGTTTTATATCCATGGATCTTGTCTGTATGTTAATAATGTATTGTGTAAAGAAATTTATTGGACGGAGATCGTCAAATTAGAATAGCTAGCTGCCAGCAAGAAGACAACCAACGTCTGGAAAAAAGACCGCCCAGATGCTTGGGCCTTCTGGAAAAAAGAAGGCCCAAGTGCGTCTGAGCTTCGGATGTCGGGGCCTAGGCCTTTTTTTCTTTTCTTTTTTTCAAAAAAATTAATTAATTTAATTGCTTATTTTAATATTTAAATAATAATTTTACAATATTATATATTAGTTTAATTATTTATTTAGGGTGTGCTTGTCACCCATTATTCGAAAAGAATGTATTATGAAATAGTGATTGTTTTTGAAATGTGTGGTTAAAAAATAAGGAAAAAATTTTGATTTACGTGTAATATTATTTTAATGAAGAACGTGCGGTTGAAAATGAGTACTATAGAAAAAATAATAGAAAAAATGGATGACAAACATGGGCTTAAGTAAATAATAAATTACTAATTGAAATAATTTAAATAAATATTAAGAAAAAAAATTAAAATAACTAATTGAAATAAATTAATGAAATATTTAAATAAGAAATTATATTACATAATTAAATAAACAATTAAAATTAGTAATTAAAATATATAATTAATTATTAAATAATTTTTAACCACCTATTTCCTTTCCATCGCGACAACAGGATTTGATTGTGAATGAAGAAGAAAAATAAGTAAAAAAAATTAGAAGTTGGGACCTTTATTATATGCAACTAATATTCATTAATCTTTTTAATCCCGGATATCTAACTAAAAACGATTCATTTCCTCAAATATATAACTTTTAAAACTGAATAAAAGAAATGTAATAGGAATTAGAACGGACATGCCATTTCCATTGGTAAAACTAGGATATGCTTAAAAATCCGACGGGTTACATATTAAAAGAAGGAAATTTTGCAAATTGTTAAAATAACAATAGGATCGGTATGTTAACCCTAAAAATGATAGATTCACCCAAAAAATCGATTGAGGGTGGTTAATCCCAAATTTATTTATTTATTTATTTATTGTTTTACCATTGAATTCAAAATTCGAGCTTTGACCCAGTGACTTTTCATCATCAATATTGAGGCCAATTTTTAAAACATAATAAAAATTAAAATATACGAAATGCCAGTTAAATAGAATGAAGCCCAAATTCACTTAAAATACAACACTCTTGTGCAGTAGGGCTTGGTTGCAAGGAGTTTATTGGGTTGAATCGAGAGGGCAGCCAAGATTTCAGGGACATGGTTTGACATCCATAAAGTCGCAATGGCATTTACCGTCTGTGCCACAAAAGGAATTCCACATTCCAATGCCTTTGGCACATACTAGACATCTACCGTAACAGCTAACACGACTTGGACACACAGAATTCTCAATAATTATTTCGCAATCCCCGTCTGTCATGGTTTGCACTGCATGCAGAAAAACAAAGTTAAAATACTATTCCATGAAGACTAGGCCTGGGCAAAAAAACCGTCAAACCACCTAAACTGCCAAACCGAACCGATTCGGTTTGGTTCGGTTCGGTTTAGAGTAGTCAAATGGTTTGGTTTGGTTTTTTGTAGACAAAAACCATGTTGGTTTGGTTTGGTTCATAGTTTGAATACCAAAACCGATGGTTAACCGCTCAACCCGCTACAAATTTAAACCATTTTTTTTTCTTTTTGAAAAAAGAAGAAGAACAAGAAGAAGGGTAACTCTCAAACGGAGTATTACTGTAGGAATCAAAATAAACATGATAACCAATCCAATCCAAATCCAATAAAATTCCACATTAATTATCAATTTCAATAGTAGTAAAATCAAGGTTTTATTAGCAACTGTAGACTATATTTACGATTCAATCATTCATATCTCCAGAATCATGCAGCATGATGATTAAGAATCATGCAACAAAATGGATATAGGACTTATAATTATTTCATGGAAAGTAACTCATAATCAGACTCTCAAGCAATACATTTTCTCTTGCTTTCGTTTTCCTTTTCAGGAAGAAAAGTCAAAAGATAAGGCACCAGAAGTTGATGCTTGATGACGACGAACTTTCGCTATTCTTCTACTTTCCAGAACCTCCTCACTAGCTTTTTTGAAACTTTTTGTTTCTGATTCAAAGGTTTCATCATCATCAAGATCAGGATTATCTCAAGATAGTTGCACTTCGGCAGCCCTCTTTTTTGAAGGTTGAAAATTGTTTTCCTCATCCCCCATTGTAGATTAACAAAACAAACTTGAAGAAAAATTTGCTTCCTCCACAAGTTGGAAGAAAGTGATCTCTTCAATTAAAAACATATGACAAAAATCACAAACTAAAAGGACATTATAAATGGAATCAAATGTTGCTTCTTGACCAAACAAATGCTAGGAAAGATATTCTAGGATATGAAACAAATACTTTTGAAGGAGACAAACTATAATGTGAAACTACATGATCCAGATAATCAATTAGCACTCGCTCACAGACATAAACAAGTGAAACTAGTCATTAAGTTTGGCAATTTTTAATTCATTACAGAAAGTATTCAAAGATCATGCGCCAAGCAAAAGAAACACTCACATTTGTAAATCAAACTCAAAAATGGGGGAACAAGGAAAAAAAGAAAGGAAAAAGAAAGAAAAAAAGGAGGAAAAAAAAGAAAAAGAAAAGGGAGAGAATAATGTGTAAAAGTAACATCAATGTTTACTTGTTCTTTATAAGTTACAATGCAATGTTATTTAAAAGTTCAAACTAAGAAACCAAACCAACCCAAATCGAACCGAAGTGGTTTGGGTTGGTTTGGTTTACGAATTAGAGTGGGTTGGTTTTGGTTTTAATTTCACTCAAACTGACTACTTTGGTTTGGTTTTGGGTTTAGGTCAAAACCAACCCAAACCAAACCACGCCCAGGCCTAATGAAGACGAAATAGAGCCCTCGTTTGAGCTCCATTTTGAGGGGAAAAATAAATTTTTGAATAGTGTATTGATAAAAAATGTGTGGTTAAAAAATAAGGAAAAATTTTGAATTTACGTGTAATATTATTTTATTGAAAAATGTGTTGTTGAAATGACGTCAAATCACTACAGAAAAATTCATTTTTTCCAAGAATGGGGATCAAACAAGCCCAGAATGTCTTTGGATTCTTTCTTGGTAACTCAATTTTTGAAACTTCATAAATGCAAGCAATTCTGGTAAATCCTTAAAGTGGATGAAAAGGCATTAAATTCCAGTTTGGATCAGCAATTATCTTGGTCATACTTTATCAGATACTTGACATATACAACTTTACTGTGCCAATTTTTGTAAAAATTACACTATTTGACAACTCAAATTAAAATTGCAACGAAGGTTTAGTGGAAGGTTTAGTGAGATTTTGTTGGGTTTATATTACACCTCCAAATTGAAGCGATGTGTCTTTTTGTAAGTGGATATAAATGCATTAAAATCCAGTTTAGACTTGCAATTATTTTAGTCATACTTTGTCAGATACTTGACATCTACAATTTTATTGTGCCAATTTTAGTAAAAGATTAAACCTTTAGACAACTCAATTAAAATTACAATGAAGTTTTATTGAGATTTTAATAGGTTTATTATTACATATCTAAATTGAAGTGATGTGTCAAAATTCTAGTGGTCATAATTAAGGGGACAACTTTATGAAGACATCCAGGCTCATTAAATTCATTTTATTATTATTATTATTATTATCATGTCGTTTAGATTATGTATTAATACTGCATTTACTGTTTAATTTATGTAACTATTTTTTTTTTATGACTAATTATGATTTTTACAGTGGAAAGTGTTTTAAAGTCCTAGACGATTTACATGCCATTACTTTTAGTTTAAAAAGAAACAGCATAATATGATTTTAAATTGGTAAACCAAAGCAAAAATGAGGTAAATAATGAGTCTTAAAGATTAATTAGCAGAAATTAGGTTAGAATTAAGACCTTGACTATTTTTCTTCACCTCCTTTCCTATAAAAGTCGGCTCCATCCTATTCACGATCGAATTCGTACTTTGCTTTCTGGAATTAAAAGGATTGGTTAAACGTCTTTACTTTTCAATGTTGCTGTGCAAAACGTTATTACCCTTCATTTTTTGATATTTTCAACTCTATTTTCACCTTTCATTATCAAAAATGTCATTTTCATCCAATTTTTCGATAAAAAAAATATAAAATAACAACTGTACCTTCCTATTTAAATAAAAATAAAAAAAATAAAGAACAAATTGCAATTGTACTTCCAAACTTTTTTAAAAACTGCAAATAAGTCCATATAAATTATTAAAAGTGTAATTAGCACCAAAATGTCCCTACCCTTCAACATTATTGTAAAAAATGTCTGTACCTTTTATTTTTTAACATTTTCACCATTATTTTTACATTATATTGCGAAAATCATTATTTTTTATTTTTCCAATTAAAAGTTGTAAAATTAAAAATATACTCTTTTATTTAAATAAAATAAAAATAAAAAATAAATTTGAATTATACTCCCAATTTTTTCAAAAAAGCAAAAATAAATTTCAAATAAATAATTAAAAAAGAAACTGATTTTTTAATTTTTTTTGTTTTTAATTATTTATTTGAGGCTTATTTGTACTTTTTTGCGAAATTTAGGAGTATAGTTGTAATTTATTTTTTATTTTTATTTTATTTAAATAAGAAGATATATTCGTCATTTTGCAGCTTTTAATAGAAAAATTGATGAAAATAATGATCTTCGCAAATGAAATGTGAAAATGAGAATGAAAATATCAAAAAATGAAAAGTATGACGTTTTACACAATAATAATGAAAGATATAGATATTTTGGGCTAATTACTCTTTTAATAATTTATATGAACTCATTTGCAGTTTTTTAAAAGTTTGGGAGTATAATTACAATTTAATTTTTATTTAAATAGGAGAGTATATTTATCATTTTACATTTTTATTCAATGTCAACTAATCCATCCATTTGTCCTAAAGCTACATATTTCATAAGATCGCCTTCTAAAAATCGAAAGATTTGGAACTATCGTCGAGGGCGAACCCTGACATTTTACATTAGAAAGTCACAATCAAATTTTAAAAAAAAAAACGACGAAATTTTTTTATTACTTTATATGTGTTATAAACTGTTATACTACTTATATATATAAATTTGATCATTTTTAGGATTTTTTTTATTATTGTTACTTTTCCCTCTCAATCAACTAAATTTTGTTAAAAAAATAATCTAATAAATTTCCTAATAAAATTTTTGACGTCATTTGAAAAAACAAAAAAAAATTAATGGATCGAGAGGAAAATGTAACAATAATAATAAATAAAAAATATCCTAAAAGTGATTGAATTTTTTTTATATATAAATTTTTTTAAATATAAAAATAATCAAGATGAAAAAATAGTATAACAATTTATAACCCCTATGAAGTAATGGAAATTTTATTAAGAATTTTTACGTTAAAAAAATAAAATTTGATGTCATACCACGCATGAAATTTCCTAATAAAATGATGTAAATTATATTCAGAAATATGTCGTGAAAAAATAATAAACATTAATAAAATAATTGATTTTTTTCAAAAAAGACGCATTATACGTCTCTTTTTAGCATACATGTTTGACGTACGTTTAACTATTTTCGATATTCATTTAGATCATTCGATATATTTATGATATAATTCTTAAAATGAGAAGATTTATGGATATGGCTTGCGTATAATCATTGAAATTTTTTTAACATTAGCTTATTATTGAAATTTTCGAAATATTAGTTTGAAACGGCCTATTTTGATGCGTCATAACATTTGCTATAATTGGTCATTTCGCAAAACATTAATGACGTGAAATATTAGGTCGTGAGTGCTTCAAAATAATATTAAAAATGTAATATTTCAATTTTATTTAATATTTCTTATTCAGCCCGGGAAAAAAAAATTAGGGGACCACCCTTGGGTCCGCCCCTAACTGTTGCTATAATTTACCTAAATTTTAACAGAAACTTTTAAAGTCTCCAAATGTCTGGAAAAGAGAAAGGGCGAGGAGTGGAAAATGAGAAGATTGGCGTAAAAAAATTTAGGACGAAATTTGAGACAAGAGACATAGGAATTACCTTTAGAAAGTTTGGAGAAGTAAAAATATCGGATCAGTAGTTGACATAAGAAGACTTTATTTTATAATTTATTTACTAAAGCAAAAATGGAAAGATTATTAAATCAATAATAAAATAAAGAAATATTTGTTGCCAAATTTAAAGGGCCCATAATCTATTTCTTTCTATTCATGTATTTATTATTTTGATATCTCTATTATATGGAGAAAAAAACCCTACATGTTTGAGGAACTTAATTTTTAACTGAAGTTAGGGATTTTCATACATTTGCCCTAAAATAGCCATAAAAGTTTATATATGGCAATGTAATAATTCTTTTGAAACTATACTACAAATTGTGGCCTTTAATATGAACATTCATGGTCTCGTTTCGATGGTCACATCGAATTCATTATTATGAAACTAAACAATTAATCTTTTTATACGAGTTTTATCATTGTCTTAGTCGATCAAGACATCAATTATATATGAATTCAAATTCCTTTATTACCATAATTTATTTGGGAGCGATGTTGATTCTCGTATTGACTATTGTCAAAATTCATTGGAGTAGAGAAAAAAAATCGTAATTTATTTTTAAGAAAAAAATTCATATAAAAAATATCCATTATTAAGTATGATGTGAGCGACAAAATCAAATCCAACGTTAAGCCCGATGAAAGATCCGTTGATAGTCGAAGGTGAGCCAATGACGCGAGCGAGGAAGAAACGAGTGAAAGAGGCGATGAGATTGCTTAGTAAGGCGACCATTGATGGAAACATGTTCGGGACTCAAAATGGGACAAGTTTCATATTGAGGACGAAGGCCAAAGAAGCATGGATCAATGTGTTTCAAGTGACGGAAAAGGGGAGTTCAACCAAGAGTTATACGAACTCTCCAACCCATGCAGTCACAACAAGGGTGGCAGGAATTTCGAGCCAAGCAAGAAGCTATACTATGCGACCACATAGATTAACTCTATGTGGCCGCATAGAAAAAAACTTGGGCGGAATTTCTATTTTTGGCGAGAAGTTTATTTCCATTAAAACTCTTATTATTTTAGTAACTTAATATTGTTAGGAGTCTATAATTCCGTTTTCAATTATTTTACTAGAGTTTTATTCCTTTTAAAACTCGTTCCTAGGTTTAGTATAAATAGGATTTTTTCTACATTGTAGGAACTATTGACATTATTATTATTGAGAGGGTTTTATTGCTTTCTTCACGTGTTCTTCAATTGGACAATCTACGAACTTATCAAGATTTAAATCTTGTGGCGTTCAAATCAATCGGGTGAGATTCACATATTTTTGCGTAATTAAGAGGTCCACACATCGTTGGCGATTCGAGTTGCTTGATTCCAAATTTATTGAGTTTAATCCAAAATCATGCTTTGTCTTTCTTGGGTCGATTTTCAATCTTGATCGTGGATTTGGTAGTGTTTGCCTACACGAGTTCACATCAAAGTGCCTGTTTGAGGGGCATTTTCCCAAAAATGAGAATGAAATTTTCAATCGTTGAGCTCACCTCTCCACACAAATTGTGAGAAGCAAGTCAAACTTGTCATGCCAAGTGTGGCCCAATAATGACTCTTTTTCTTCTGAAAATAAAGGAAAAATGGGAAACAAACAGGGTTAAGTGTCGAATACTACTCTGAATTTTGAAAACAAATCTCACTGCATAGCATTATTACATTCTAAGCAACCCCTACCCAGAATTTTTTACCTAATATACATTTCTTTGAGCTTTAGATGGCTAGAACAATTTGACTTTTCCAATTCAAAAATGAATTTCAGTTAAATAATTTGACATACGTTCACATAATTATGCAACGCTTAAAAAAATAGAAAGACGTCAACAGATTTTTTTGACACCAAAAATCTATTTTTTAAGAAGATGTGATCCCGTTTGGTTTAGTTAAAAATTAAATTTATATTTAATAAAAATTGATGGAATGTATACTTTAAAAGTTGTGAATTTCATAAAGCATGTGATTAAAATTAATTATTAATTTTAACTTAAATTTTTAATCAAATATTGTCACTGAACCAATCCCGGCATGATATGTTGGGATGTGGAGAATATATTAAAATAATAGTCCAATTCTAAAAAGCGAATTTCCAAATAATGAGATTAGAAGAGTTAAAAAAAGTCAAATGAAGAAATCAATGATAATAAATAGCTCTCGTCTTATCTGTCCCGTCTCAATACATTCGCATGTGTTTTTTGAAAATTTGAAATTGGAAAATTTTTGTGGGCTTTGCAAGCAGACATTCCATGCACACAGTGACAAACTCGTGAAACAAAAGCCTCTAATTCTAACCTTTCTTTTTCATTTGTCCCGTTATGTAGTCATAATTCATAAACCCCTTTATCTTTTTAATTTCCCAAATTTCTTTTACAAATTTTTTTCCAAGTTGTTTCCTTTCCTTTTCGATGTTCATGATCTTGATTTTCCTTCTGCGGACCCCACAAAACCCAACTCCATAAGTTATGCAATTTCTATGTTTGATCAAAGCAAGGGTTTGATTTCCTTTTTGGCCTATATGATTTCCTTTCTGTCTCTTCAAAATTCTCTCAAAGTTTGTTGATTACTTTATTCCAATCTTGATATCAAATTTTTTTGGTTACTAGAAAATAAAAGAAAACCCCTTTTTGTTTGAGATTACAAAGCCTCATCATTTGGCAATCAAAATTGCATTCCAAGAAACCACTTTTTGTGGGTTTTTTTGGAAATCCATTTCGAAAATCAACTAAATGTGGAATATGAAGAAATCCAATATGACTATCGTCGTTAAGAGTTACATCTTTTTGTGGGTGTGGTTCTAAATCCCTACGTTTCTCTCAGAACTTTCGACGAACATTTTGTGGGTATTGTGAGCGTTTCTTTGTTGATATCTTCAAATTACATTGGAAAATGGGGTGTGTTCATGGGAAGTGTTGTATCAGTTTTCCTAAATCCTCAAGTGGTGATGACAAGGAAGAATTGGATGTATTTAGGGGTAAGAATACGTATATACTTGCTAACAGTTCTTTAGAGGTTGTGGATGTTCCTTCACAAAATTACAGGTTAGAGTATTCCATGCTTACGCACCGTGGGTATTATCCTGAAACCCCTGAAAAGGACAATCAAGATAGTTATTGTATTAGAACAAAGATTCAAGGCAACCCGGATGCACATTTCTTTGGTGTGTTTGATGGGCATGGACAGTTTGGCTCACAGTGCTCGAATTTCGTCAAGGATAGGCTGGTGGAAATTTTGTCGAATGATGCTACATTATTTGATGATCCTGTTAAGGCCTATAAAGCTGCATTTTTGTCAACAAATGATGAACTTCACAGTAGTGATATAGATGATTCCATGAGTGGTACAACGGCTATTACAGCTTTGGTCATCGGGGATGGACTATACGTAGCAAATGTGGGTGATTCTCGAGCAGTGATTGCTATCAAGGACGGAAACAGAGTTCTTGCTAAAGATCTGTCATATGACCAAACGCCATTCAGGAAAGATGAATGTGAGCGGGTGAAGCTTTTTGGGGCTCGAGTTCTGAGCGTTGATCAAGTGGAAGGGCTTAAGGATCCAGGAATTCAGTCTTGGGGGGATGAGGAAACTCAGGGGGGTGATCCACCAAGGTTGTGGGTGCAAAATGGGATGTATCCTGGAACTGCATTTACACGAAGTATTGGAGATAGCACGGCTGAGAAGATTGGTGTGGTTGCTGATCCAGAGGTGTTAACAGTGCAGCTTACACCTAGCCATCCATTCTTTGTTGTTGCAAGTGATGGGGTTTTTGAGTTCCTATCCAGCCAAAATGTGGTGGACATGGTATGTGATACTTTTTAGTTATGTATGGCAGTTCCATTTGTTCCTTCCCATATTTACAAATGCAGCATCAAGTTTTAGGAATTTATCGAATGCCTCTGGTCGTTTCTTCTTGGATTGCCATAAATAGTTTATTTATTCCAGAAATAATGCATATGCTGGTTAATGATACGTAAAACTCCACACTCCACAGAGATTAAAACACACGAACAAGTAGTTAAAAGTCACATTTTTAGAAGTTGCGTAGAAATATGCCTTTCTTCTATTGCTCCATGCTTGGAAAATTTTTATTTAAAACATTAATTATGGATGCAACTATCTTTCCATAAAATGGTCTAAACAATTACCTTTTTTTGGATTGGAAAATTAGCTCAATATATTGATTTGTTAAAAATAATGATTTGTTATTCTTTTCCAGTTTCTATTTCTTGTAGACGTATTGTACCTCATTTCTAGTACCAATTAGAGTTCATCAACTCAATGAAACTATTATTGGCATGCGGGTCGGCAGTTGCTAACAAAATACTCTGCAACACGATATATTTTAACAACAGTGGGATATTTTCGACAGGCCTCATGCGCATGAAATTCAATGGGTTAAGGACTTGGTTCTTGTCCATATTCAGTTCAGTGGAAAGTTAGTGCACTTCCTGATACATCTTGTTGCAGCTGTTTTATTTTTATTTTATTTATTTTTCCTTTTAAGAAAATCACAAACTCGAGAGCAAGTGATCAGTTGCATTCAATATTAACATTGATGCTATAAATTTTTGTTTTAATACAGTTTCTTATAATGCAGTCGACTTGATGAAGAATTTGGTTATCATTTGAAATCCTTTAAATCTTGTTTTCAGTTTACTGATGAAGGAAATCTAGAAGCTCAGTCCCTGCATGTACTTTTTTGTTAATATTCAATTTATCAACACTTGCTTGCACTCTTGTCCATGCCATTTGATGTATTATGTTTAAGAGAATAGTAACTTTCTGCTTGATGAGTCGAGGTATTGACGATACAATTTCTCTTATATCTGACTTTGTTTTTGCCATCCATCTTTGCAGGTGACTAAGCATGCTGATCCCAGGGATGCATGTGTTTCCATTGCCAGAGAATCGTACAAATTATGGTTAGAGCACGAAAACCGGACTGACGATATAACTATCATCATTGTACACGTTAAAGACTTGACTTGACGACAACTGTATAAATCATCTGATTCTTACTTTAGTGGTTGCTTCTCTCATAAAAATTCCAGTTCTCCATTCCGTTATATGTAGCTTGCAGTTATAATCCAAAAATGCATACTTTGACTCCAAGGTGTTTTGTCTTGTTTTGTGCTATGCATTCACCACATGAACGATGTTTTATAATTAGAATATCAAAAGACCGGATGCTGTTTTCCTGTCTGCACGAGTTCCTCGACCCTCAGCTGTGACTTGTGAGTTCTCCTTGCTTTGAAACTCCCACCCCACCTCGTCCTCTCATGCAATTGCGGGAAAGATATCTTGCTTACTTTTCGTATCGTTTCTTTCGTACTGCATTAACTAAACAAAGACAAGACCAAAAGGAAGTTACTCCCAAAAAGTTTTGCCTTGGTTATGTGGTATCTGTTGAATGCTAACTTTGTTAGTCTATATAATTCATCATTCATGTATGTCGTGGGTTTATGTTACAAGCAATATAACGAAGTATTTTTGTAAATCAGTTCAATAATTTGATCATAGATTCACATAGTGTAGTTCTCGGTTGCATCATGTTTATGATCTACGTAGCATACGCGTGATAGTTTGTCATTTGATGTATTAATGTAATAATTTTTTATTGCATTTGTGCATCAAGTATCAGTTACATGTATGCCACTTAGAATGACTAGTAGTTTTCACTATAAATAACATCACAATTCTCATTTACCTATGTTCTAAACAAATTTACTTGCAATCTTATTTGGGTCAAATAGGCCGATCCAATTCAAAATGTGCAACATGGTTGTGACAATTCTAGTTATCAATGCCCATTTAGAAAAGTAAATGATTAGATTATAAAGAAGTATTTGTATAAATCTGTTTACTGATTTTTAAAAAGCTAGTTGGATTACTAGTATGTTTTCATTCTTGATGAATCGCTTGGTGGTCTCTCCGTGTCAAGCATGTTGATCCCGTCAAAACATAGTAACTAAGTATAATTTTGACTATTTTAATAAAAAATGCACGATGAAAAATTGTCAGATAATGAACAAGTGGATATAATTGATTGGGATAATTGCAGCAGAAGCTTCAAACTTTTGAAACATTAACAGACTTTCTCCAAACCTTTGATTTGTGGTATCCATCACCCCTAACATTTCCAAACGTTGCATCCGAGGTCCTTTTGGACGGTTTTCATCCAAAATTTCGTCAGTTGATCAAAAAAAAAATTTTGACCACATTTTAACAATTTTTAAAGGAGCAAAATAGTAACTTTACATTAAAATCAAAATAAAAATAAAAATAAAAAAGGAAAAATAAAATTCGTCCTCTCCCCTAACCCACCCCAACAACAAATTTCATTCTGACAACATCTTCTTCTTTCGCTGTTTCTGAGAAGTCATTACTATTACCATTGCCACTGCCTCAGCCATTGCTCTCTTCTTAGTTGCCAAGTGAGTGACTCTCTTGCAGTTCTCTTGGTCTACCATTATATAATACCACAACAAATGCAGATTCCAAGAAATCCAAAAAGAGAGAGAGCGTGGTGTGTGAGGATGAATTGTTTATGAGAGTAGTTGATGCAAGTGAGTTAAGGGCGTATTTTGTTGATCTGCGTTTTTCTAAGTTTCAGGGATGGGTTGGGGGCTTTGGGGGGGAGTATTGAAAAGTTTTGATTTTTTTGAATTTCAAGAATATGAGATTTGAGTGGAGAGTGTTTCCCGATCTGCATTTTTCGCAAAATCTGATTCGTGTGGAAGGAATAGATTTCTACAAATTCAATTATCTCAGTTTTCCTTCTCCACCTTCATCCAGGTGTAAATATTCCTTCCAAACCAAATTGAACAGAGAAATTTTTCTGGTTCCAATGGAACTGGAACTCAATTTAGGAGGTAATGAAGGGCGTGTTGGAGGAGGAATAGAATTATCCAAAGGAAGCAGCCACTCTAACATTCACCAGAAGGATCCTGATCTAGAAAGTTCAGATTTTTCTGGTTTTCATGGGGGGATTTGGGGGTGGGTTCTAGAAGAAGATGAGTTTCACTTTTTTATTTTTATTTTATTTTAATGTAAAGTTACCATTTTGTCCATTCAAAAATTGTTAAAATTTAGTCAAAATTAATTTTCTGGTCAACTGACGGAATTTTGGATGAAAACCATCCAAAAGGGCCTCGGATGCAACGTTTGGAAAGGTTAGGGGTGACGAGTGCCACAAATCAAAAGTTTGGTGAAAGTTTGCTAATATTTCGAAGGTTTGAAGCTTCTGCTGCAATTATCCCTAATTGATTTCTCTTTATCTTCACAAGCCGACAATGTGAGTTGTAACTTGTAATTGATTTTTCTCTCTTCTTTTAACGGATATATACACAATATTTAATTATCAACTCAATAATGTTATCTAGCATTAATGATGATTCTGATGCGAGGTAACAAACTATTATGAGTCCAATCAAATGAGTCTTTAAGTTTTATTATTTTGATTGAATCAATAATTTAATGGCAAAAGTGGCGGAGAGAAACTCAACAAAAATTCTCCCCAAAAAAAAAAAAAAAAAAAAAAAAAAAAGGTACAATGGTAAATGCGAAAAGAAGTCGATTCAACAAAGTCCCCCTTAAATCGATAAACCGTCCATATCCATTTTCGCCCTCAAAATATTCTCAACCTACTGGCCCTTAATTTCCTTAAATAAATACGCAAATCTATACATCAAAATTTCAAGACTTGAGTCACTATATCTATGGCAGCAGCACCCAATTCAGCTCAGAAATCAGAGGAGGAATGGCGGGCTATTCTATCTCCCGAGCAATTTCGCATCCTCCGACAGAAAGGCACTGAGTAAGTAATCTTCGTCAAACCCTCCTTTTTTTTTTTTTGCCCATTATACATTCTTCCTCACTCCATGTTTTGCAGTTTCTGTACGTAAATGTCTTAAACATTGATCAAGATGTCCTGTAATTGTGTTGTATTTTTTGGATAAATTTTGCTTACGTGAAGATGGTTTGATATCAACAATAATTAATGTTATTTTTTTGGTCTGATGAGTTGCTGGATTGTTGAAGAGCTCTTGTGGCACTTATAATCTGAGGATTTGATCTAAGGACGACAAAGAGATCACGAGAAATGAAACAAGACTTCATTTTTAAACTCTATAAAGTATCCCTGTCCATTAATCAATGATTTATAACATGATGAACATGAGTTGCTCGTGGTTGTCACTTTCATACACATATTTGTTGGAAAATGAAAGCCTTTGCACACCGTAGTTACGTATTGGGAGCCCCCAAGCCTCATAGAAACTGCCTACCTGAATCTAAGATCCACAAAGAAAGTTTTGTTTTAGGGGGCGTTTCTCTTTTGGTTGCTTTCGATTTCTTATTGAATTAGCAGTAGCTATATTTATATGAATTTGGTGGTTTTCATATAGCATATAAAAATTCCCCATCAAGTTCGTAATGCTGCGAAAAGATTGAAAAGAAATGAAATGTGCATAGTTTGTTAGGCAAGAGATAAGATTTCAAGACAGTGTCATGAACACAGAAACCATTGTTTTCTGAAGCGGTGGGATGAAACGCTGGGGCTGTTTGAGAAAGTAGACTGCTTTGATTTTCTATTGTATGACACGTTTTCAGTGTCATTTATGAACCAACTAGTTAAAGTAATTTAGAATTGTTTGCTAGATTCAACACTTTTTGGATTAATATGATAAATTACTGATTATCAATATTATTATATTGGTACTGATTCCTATGGTTTGATTCTATAGTTATTAAACTGCACCTGGATACATTGTATTTTTACCAAATAAATGTATCCAAAATCCTGATTGTATTCCCAAATGAGAACACTGACATGACGAGATATGGCCATAAATAAGTTGTTCGAGGAGTTCACCTTCAAAGAGGTTTGAGAGGGTAAACTGTTCACTAACAATAGTGTATTTAGATTTTGATAATTGACAAGCAAAACATGGAATCAACCGGGACATAGTCCTTTACTTGGAACTTGTAATTTTTATGCATCCCTTTATGGTCTATTAGTCGGGAGCACACGCGATTGGAGTAATAGTAAGAGTGAAATTTTTGGATGTATACGCACTTTTAAATCGTACATATGTTAAACACCGGCTGCTTTTTTGGTTAGGTGAAGTTTATAGTATTTGACAGTAAGATGAAAATGAACTTAAAATCTTGTCCAAGTGTAGTGTCCTACCCAGCATTCCAAACATGCACTGATAATTTAATTTTTACAGGCCTCGTGGCACTGGAGAGTATGACAAGTTTTATGATGATGGGATCTATAACTGTGCTGGTTGCGGAACTCCTCTGTACAAATCCACCACCAAATTTAACTCTGGATGTGGTTGGCCAGCTTTCTTCGAGGGTCTCCCAGGAGCCATTAACCGCTCCGTGAGTATAAAATTTTGTTAATAATTTCATTCTTATAGACGATCCCATATACGTCCTTCTAATGTTACGTTTGAAAATTACTTATTTCAGCCTGATCCAGATGGTAGGAGGATTGAAATCACATGTGCTGCTTGTGGTGGACATTTGGGCCATGTATTCAAAGGTGAGGGGTTCGAAACACCTACAGACGAAAGACACTGTGTCAACAGTGTTTCAGTCAAGTTCGTCCCCATGGAAACCTCTGCTTCACTGTGAACTTTTTCGCACAGTTGTTATTCTAGAAATGAAACCTTGTGTCGTGTGTTTTTGCCTACGTACTCTGAAATATTAGTATGTGTTACAACAAATAAGTGATTGTGTTTGATGCTTATTTTGTGTTTTCTTTTTCTTGTATCCTATGTGTTGAGTCCTCTGGATGGCATCAGCAATGAAGGATCCCAAGTTTCATCCTGGTTCAGAATTGATTCGAAGTCTTACAGTTATGCTTATTCCAAAATTGGTTAGGGGAGAGAATTTAATTCTTAGACATGTACTCTACTGCAAGCAACTCAAAAATCAATATATATTGTAAAAGCATGAAATGTTAATACACTTCGGTATGCAAAAACAGATGTTTGGTACTTTGGACAAACTTGTTGAAGTACTGTAATGAAAAGAATATAGGAGTTTGTCAACTAAGTCCTTGTTTGGCGTAGATTAAAAGTTGATAAATATGTCAAGTCAAAGTCAACAATTAATTTTAATCACATATTTCATTTTGATTCATAACTTTTCAACCATGTCAAGAGAGAAACAACATACAATATTATGGAGTCCAACTCTCAAGCCATAGTTATGAATTTTCTCCAAATCTCCCATCCTTCTTTTCCCTAGCTCGTAGTTTCTTTTGAAAACTCTGAGGATGCTTTTGTTTTGCGAAGTTTTAAGAATAACGTTGCATTGAAATGAGTAAAGCTCACGTAGAGATCCGTTAAACTACTTGTGTCCGAACATTAAAGGATAAAAAACACACAAACAAGCTCGGTCTAGGTCCATTAGTTGAGGAAACCATCATTCTTCCTATGTATTCTTGGTGTCATGTGAAATGCACTCTTTCTAAAAACAATGCCACTATGGTATTTTGTTAAGTCAATTATGCTATTTGTACAATCCTGCTTGATAATGTTGGTGCTGTCAAAATTCATATCATTGATTTAAAAAACAATTTCTGAAATAGATGAATGTAATGTTGCTAAGTATGAGTTGTCAATCAAAATTGTACATATAACATGTTTCTTGTTAAGTAAAGCTCTCAACGTTCATGAATACCTTGCCCATGTTTGGGCTGCATTGTTTCCAAAATGAATTTTCAGACACACATTCTTTTATAAAATGATATTATTTTCAAGTACACATTTTTTTATAAAATGATATTATAAATAAACTCAAAAATTTTCTCTTTTTTTAATTACACATTTTTCAAAAAATCAGTATTTCAAAACACATTTTTCCCCAAGATCTCCAATGAGAGAAAATTCCGGGCCGATCCACCACTAGGCGACCCAAAGAAGACCGTTCCTTTACGTCCCAATGAATTCAATGATTTTGAGTTCTTGGCTGAAAGGTTTGAGGTTATCCCGAGTAGTGGGCATACAGACAGGTATGATACATGCGATGCTTCAAAACTTGACCTTGTATTGTCATGTGCGATGGGGACCTCGGAGGTAGAACCAAGCTGGCATAGAGAGGAGATAGAGTCATCATTAGAGGAACTCCATGATGCTGATTGGAGTGATCTTACTGAATCTCAACTAGAAGAACTTGTTTTAAGCAACTTGGATACAATTTTCAAGAACGCTACAAAGAAAATAATTGCAAGTGGTTACATTGAAGAAGTTGCTATTGAGGCTATTTTGAGGCCTGGCCTTTGCCATGTGCGTAAAGACTTAGTATCTAATATTGTGGATAATACGCTTGCATTTCTTAGAAGTGCCCAAGACGTTGATCTGTCAAAGGACCATTATTTTGGGGAAGTTAATATTAGCAGACTTGGTTTGTCCTCTAAGAGAGGTTATGCCCCTTTTACAGTACTGTGGATACAATGTGGTGCTTGTTGATATGTGACATGAATGTGTCACGTGCTTGTACCATCGATGTTGATCCTTTGGGTAGTGATGTGACTTCAAATAAGAATTCTTCCGCTATTGTGCAACCCCTGTTAAGAACTGAGACCAAAGGTTCTGAACCATTCACTTCCTTATAAACCAAATCCTTCATTTGCTTATGCTCAAAAATTTCCATCTGAACGAACTAATGTGGCTTCTGTTCATGATAGGCATTCTTTTCCATCAGAAGTACCCATTGTAGCAAATTGTCCAAACTCAAAACCAAAAACTTCTTTCATTCTTACTGAACTTGTCCAGGAGAAAGAGTGTCAAAACTCTATATCAAATGCTAGTGATGAAACCTTTGGTGCAGCAGGAATATCCCACACTACAATTGCGAAGGAGAAGTTTGGAGGCAGTAGAAAAGTAAATGGGATAACCAAAAGGGAATACATATTGCACCAAAAGTCCATTTCCTTCGAACACTACCGTGATCGCGGTTCTATAGTGGCGTCTCGAGCAGAGAAACTCTCGGGATTTGGAGTTTAGTCTTGGATAAGAAACTCAAACCTCTATTAGTTCCTACAGGTATATATGTTAAAAATACATCAGCTAAAACTAGCAAGGCAGTCCGCATTGATGTGCCTGAAGACAATATAAATAACAGTCTTTTAACAAACATGGTTTCACTTCACTGCCAATATTTTGGATTGGCAATTGGCACTGGTAGTTCTTTATCGCCTAAATCAATTATCCTCGCCTCATTGCCTGTGGTGCCTTTTAACACCTCTCATTCCTTACCATTAGCCAATACTGAGCTCTCTCTCATTCCCTACCAAATGCATTTCCAATCCAAAGCCCATTCTCTCAAATGGAAAGTCAGTTGGATAGTGGGCTCCACATGACGGAAAGGATGAAATGATTATGAAGAATGTTTCAAGAGTACGGAGAATGCAAAATCAGCTCCAGGAGTGGATGGAGTGGGCAAATCAGAAAGTCATGCAAGCTGCTCATAGACTGGGCAAGGACAAAGCAGAACTCAAGACATTTAGGCAAGAGAAAGAGGAAGTGGAGCAGCACAAGAAAGAGAAGCAAACTTCGGAGGAAAACACTAGGAAAAGGCTATCTAAGATGGAGACTGCATTGTTTAAGGCTAGTGGACAGGTAGAAGGAGCTAGTGCTGTTGTTCATAGGCTTGAAATTGAGAATGCAGCACTACGGCAGGATATGGAAGCCGCAAAATTACATGCTCCGGGTTCAGCTGCAAGCTGCCTGGAGGTATCAAAGAGGGAGAAGCAGACACTGATGAAGTTTCAGTCACGGGAGAAGCAGAGGACTGTTCCAAGAGGAGGTTGCTATTGAAAAACGCAAGTTGATACATCAGTCTAAAGTCGTACAGGACGAAGCAAAGGTAGGCTCAACTTTCACTTATCTGACTGACCTATTCATTTTGATTTATTTTAGACTACAATCGAACTGAATCTTTCAAAATTCGACACGCTGAAATGAGCTCATGGGCAGAATAAATTGACGACCTTTGCAAGATACTATATAAGTCTCTGATTAAGAGGCCATATTAATTGGATTGGTGATATTTCTTGAAATTAAACCTGCAGAGTTCTCTGCTGCATCTCTCTAAATAATGAATTGAAAATCGGATTTATATATTAGAAGTTGTTGAACGCATGCTATTACCGGCATCGAAAGGCGGATTAAAGGGTACACAGATCTCTTTGACCCGCTTAACACTCAATTCCCCATTTTGGCTTTTGATAGATTAAAAGTGGACTAAAGGCTATACAGATCTCTCCGCTCCGACCTGACCCGACCTGTATAACACACACACACCCCTCTCTCTAGTCTTTGAATTCTCTATCAAATGTTGACGGGAAACTCTGTTCTGTCACAGCTATGCTGCATTCAATAACTTCTATGACATATTTAGTTAATAATTATAGAAAAGAACGAAACAAGGCTCCTGATTTATGGGGAAAGAATAAAGTCTTTTAAGTATTGTAGTTCTGATTTTTTGCACCTTTTGAACGCAATGGTTTCCATCTTCGATTGGATTCAATCCTTGTATGTATTGGTAGTACAATTGTGCTACCTACACAGGGTCTGTTGCACAGACTCTGTACGGTACACACACATGGGGTCCATATGTGGGGTCCACCCCCCATGTGAGACCGGAGGCATTTTCCTTTAGTTACAGGCACGAAACTGTAAGAAGAATCTTAGGCAGAGCCACCCTCAGGTGCCCAGCAGCAATCCTGAATAGAAGGGACAGACAAGTGCCAGTTGGAGCTCCTCCTTGACACTGTTCCCAACTCTTCCCCGGGTAGTTCCAGTGTTAGGCAATTGGGTATTTATTTCCCTTTTTTTATCAACAAATTATAGGGTCGTATCCATTAGACCGTTAACATCAGTGAACCCAAACCAAAACCCACTCCCCTCTGATGATCACCGCCCCATGCCATTGAAACCCTCCCGCCACCACTGCTACTGCTGAGTCCTCTGGTGCTAAACCTGCTAGAACAAATTTAGGTCTCAGGAACTACAAATGGGAATGGGTATTTGATCCACTGAGGACTTGAGTCAATGGTCGGAGGCGCCGCGTGTAAATAACGGCTTTTTGCGCCGTCCAGGTGTTCCAACTGACGCCAGAGCTTGGCCACTGCTCCGACGGTAAGACTGTTGATTGGCAAGCCAAGCAGAACCCGCATCCGACGGTAAGACGGTTCGAGTTGTTGAAATTCAAGAAAATAATTCGATATTGGTGGATGACTTTGATGATATAGAATAATTGGAGGATGCAAATCATGTTGGTAAAAAGATGGAGGACAAATTGGACACTAGAGAACAGTTAGAGGATGAATTGCGCTATAGAAAATAGTTAGAGGATGCAATTGTTGCTAATGAAAGATGGAGGACGAATTGAAAGCTAAGTAATAGTTTGAGGACATAAATAAAACTAGTAAATTATGGAGGATGAATTGGAAACTAGTGAAAAGATGGAGGAAAATTGGAACTAGAAAATAGTGGGGGGACTAAATTGACTCTAATCAGTAGTTAAAGGATGACTTTAAAGCTAATCAATAGTTGGAGGACGGAATTAGTGCTAAGGAAATTTGGAGGTCAAATTGGACGCCTTTAGTAGTTGGAGGACGATCTTGCCAATCACCGGAGGATGCATTTGATTCAAAAATTTATGGGACGAAATTGATATTATTAATTGTTAGAAAACAAATACATTCTACTGATTAGGTGAAGGACTTAGTTAACTCTAATTAATAATTGAAGGATAAACTTGAACCTAGAGTTAACTTCAACCTCCAACTATTTGAGTGGATTCTATTTCATCATCAAACAATTCAATAGCATCAATTTCATCCTACAACTATTCACAAGCATTAATTACATCCTCCAACTATAAAATATATTAGATTTCATCCTCCCACTATTTAATAGCCTCAATTCAATCCTCTAACTATTCTATAGAAACAAATTTATCCTCCAACTAATCTATAGAATCAATTGAATCTTTCAGCTTTTTACTATCTTCTTTTAAATCCTCCAACTATTCAATAGCATCAAATTCATCCTCCAACTATTCACTAGCATCAATTACATCTTCCATCTTTTCCTTAAGGTCAATGTCATCCTCGAACTATTCATTACATCATTTCATCCTCCAACTATTCACTAGCATGATTTTCGTCCTACAACTATTCAAAGGATCAACTACATCCTCCAACTTTTATTATGATCAATTTTATCCTCCAACTATTGTCTAGCACGAAATTGATCCACTAACTTTTCAGTATCATCAATTTCATCCTCAAACTATTATCTCAAACTATTATTTGGTATCAATTGCATCCTCCAACTATTGTCTAGCACGAAATTCATCCTCTAACTTTTCAGTATCATCAATTTCATTCTCAAACTATTATCTGGCAACAATTTCATCCTCTAACTAATATCTGGTTGTAATTGCATCCTCCAACTATTGTCTAGCACGAAATTCATCCTCTAACTTTTCAGTATCATCAATTTCATTCTCAAACTATTATCTGGCAACAATTTCATCCTCTAACTAATATCTGGTTGTAATTGCATCCTCCAACTATTGTCTAGCACGAAATTCATCCTCTTACTTTTCAGTTTCATCAATTTCATCTTCAATCTATTATCTGGCACGAATTTCATCGTCCAACTATTGTCTAGCACGAAATTCATCCTCAATTTCATCCTCAAACTATTATCTGCCAGTCATGAGTTTAAATCTAAATATCTGCAAGATCGGGGTCACAGTTTGGCGACGATCCGCAGGTTTGGGTGATCGACTTCTATCTCGATTGCCCACTCCTCTTCTCATGGCATCAGATAGATGATTGAAAATCCCGCTTAGAGATCGCAACTATAGTCGGAGTAGTAGTTCCCATCCATCATCTCCGTCGAGGCCTCCTTTTACCTTCTAATTATGGTTGATCCGTCAGATTGAAACCTCCATTATATATATATATATATATATATATATATATATATAGCTACTTTTTATGCAAAAAAATTTAAAAGTAAAAAGACAACACGAGATTGGATTTCCACTCATAAGGAAGGTTAGATATCTTTGAAAGGGTTGTATTTTTGGTTAAAATGGGATGGTGTTCAAAAGTATATTTTTGCTGTGTTAAAAACAGTCCACGATCATTCTTGTCTTGAGTACCTCAATGCCAAGAAAATAGTTCAAGTTGAGAATGGTAGGCTTAAGGTGATGCCCCCATCGGAGGTGGCTACAGTAGGCTGTGAGGACTGGCGGCTCGGCTGGGTTGGTTACGTGTACCGTCTACTTTGCTTTAGTTGCGCTGACTGGGCAGCTTCTCACCGTGCCTAGTCAAACCGCAATTAGACTGCGGCGATGTGCAATAAGGAAGAGGAAGATCTCTTTGTCCAATCCACCTCACAGCGTCCTTTCCTTCTTTTTACCATGCATAACCTATTCTATCAAAGAGAGAGTTGGGGGAATCTTCCTAGTTTATCATTAGGTCAATAATGCTAATCCGTCCTTTTGTGCTACTTCTACTCCTAGGGCGAGAAGAAGATAAGAAAAGGCGAAGCGTTCTCTGATCTACTCCCACTCTCTGAACCTCTTGGCTCACCTGGGATACATACACCCTGTTGTTTCTAAAGACTGCCCTCTCTCGGGTGGATGATGATCTAGCCTACTACGAGAATCTCGTATCCAGTAATCGAACCTATACAAGGTGGCAGGATTCGAACCTACGGTCGGCCCGCCCTTGACCTGTTGGGTTAGGTGGCCGGGTTAGCACTCCTCGTCGCCTCTGTACCCGAAACAAATGCGCTGCGCTAGCCAGCGCATAACCTTGTCTCTCCTACTCCTCTTCTGGTTGTGCCATTACCAATCGCGGGTAATCCTCGGTCTGACCGTCCCTGACCTTCGGGTGTCGCTTCTGGCGCAGAAGGCCAAGCATTCTGCATCACGCCCCCGCCTGGAAGCCCCCAACTAATAGTCTAACACGAAATTCATCCTCTTACTTTTCAATTTCATCAATTTCATCCTCAAAATATTCTCTAGCATCAATTTCATCCTCCAACTATTAGTATGTTTCAATTACGTTCTCCAACTATCATCTATCATGAAATTCATACTCTAACTTTTCAGTATCATCAATTTCATCCGCCTACTATTATGTATCTCTAATTTAATCCTTCGACTATTTTGTAGCATCAAATTGAACCTCTAATTTTATACATATCAATTGAATCCTTCAAGTATTCACTGGCGTCAATTAAATCCTCCAATTTTTCAGTACCATCAATTTCATCATCAATATATCAACTACAATCAATTGAATTCACCCTTTTCAATAGTATCAAGTTGAACCTCCAACTTTTTGATATGGTCAATTTCATCCTCCAACTACTCTATAGCATCAAATTCATCCTCCAACTTTTCTTGTTATCAATTTAATCCTTCAACTATTTTCAAACATCAATTGAGTCCTCTCACTATTTACAGCATCAAACTCATCCTCCAACTTTTCACTATCATCAATTACATCCTCTAACTATTCATTAGCTTATATTGCATCCTCCAACTATACTCTGTCATCAATTTCATCCTCAAACTATTCACAAGCATCAATTGCATTCTCCTACTACTCTGTAGAATCAAGTTTCGCAACAAAAGCCATATCCAGTGCCCCTAAAATCGCCTCCGCCTCCGCCGCCGCCGCCGCCTCCGCCTCAAGCAATCACCTATTAAAGTTTACATATGGAAAACGGGGAGAAGAAGAACTATGAGAGCTACGTGGTGGTGCACAACATAGCCAAGAGGCACAACGTGGGGACATTGGCACGTAGCGCCACCGCCTTCGGGGTGTCGGAGCTGATTCTCGTTGGCCGCCGCGACTTCAACGCCTTCGGCAGCCATGGATCCACTTCTCACTTACGCTTTCGCCACTTTCACTCCCTTTCCCTTGCGTCCTCCTTCTTGAAGGTGCTCCTTTACCCCCACACTACCTTTTTGATTATATGTGTAAGAGTATATCTGTGTTTGTTACGCGTTGGAAAGAGATTCACACTTTTTAATTTGTTAATTATACATACACTTGCACAGTGTTAGGGATAAATGAAATTTTATCCCTTCAATATATTTTCGATTTTGACCTGTGAGTTATGGACTTTGAGATGGTAACAAGAATGTGATGATAAAAAGTGAATTCTCCGGTTGAAAATAATGAATTGCCTGTTTGAATGACTTTTCCCTTATAATAAACGTTTTCTGAGTTTCATGTGTTACATTTTGAGGTTCCATATGACAAGATACCATTTTTTATTTTTATTGGCTAAGTTATTCAATATTTTTAGATGCTTTGTGAAAAAAATAAAAATTGCAAAACCAATGGTGGATCGAAAAGTTTTATGGGTGTGATATGATGTTAATTCTTTTCGGAAACAATAGTTGATTGTGTAATTTTACTTTGCAGAATGAGATAGAATCTTGCAGGTTTTTTCTCTGAAGTTCACTTTTTTCGATTTTTGCAATGTTTGCATTGATTAGGAGAGGGACTGCGATATATGTGGTGTGGAGATCACAGATAATGCAGTTGCAGTAAATGAGCATCCTTTCAGGAAGAGCACTGCCTTCCTTCTCGGCAATGAGGTAGGATACAGTATACTGATTACCATTTCCTTCTGTTTCCAAAATTTAAATTGACTTTATTTTTGGTGATTAGGTGAGGTTGAAAATTTATTAATAAATGAAGAGATTGCATTGTTTATTATGAACGCTCTTTGTCTTGTAATATAATGAAAATATTCTGCTGCTCTAGATCTTATCTTACTACTGTATCAAAAAAAGTACTCAAATTCTTGTTAATAAATCCAATAATGTTAAGTGGTGGAAGCATTTTTATGCGGGTGTTTTAGTCAACAATCGAGGAGAACCAAGCCCATCCATTTTGAACCCAACTTGTTGGAAAAGTTTGAGCAATTAGGCTTTGGGCCTGTTCTAGTATATTAGTTGTTCAATTTTCAACTCTATTCAGCTCGTAACAACACTAAAGCACCGGTGATCTTGGAAGATCCCCCATCATGTGTGGTCTTGCTAAGTCTGCCTGCAGTTCCCCCTTATATGTGAATTTTTCTCTTCAAGCCAAGTCCAGCACTCTTCTCTTGAACAAGAGCTTCAACATCATGATGAACTCTGACAGATGCAACTGAACCTGGGAGAAGTGAAGAACAACGAACTTTGGAAACGAACAATATAGAATTCATCAACAAATCCTGAAAAGATAAATATGATCAAACACCAAGAAGGATACACAGCAAATGTTTGAAGACTGATTCCGGATCAAACCATGGCTCTAATGCCAATTCTTTGGTGGCAGACAAGGAGAATGAAGCCCAATATACAGGCCTGAGCTTAAAAGCTAAAGCCATTAGGTCATGGACCCATCTTAGTATGAAAGTTCTTACTTCTTCTTCAAACTTCAAGTATCTATTTCAAATGAGACAACTTTAAGACATTCACATTTCCTTTTTTTTTTTTTTTTTTACTCTCGGAGAAGCAATAATTTATACTTGATGTTGCTAATTGTCAACTGGTTTCTTCACAGGAATTACATAATGTTTTTATTTTGTGTCTTAGGGAACTGGGCTTTCTGCAAAGGAGTGTGAGATATGTGACTTCTTTGTTTATATTCCACAATTTGGGGGTGGCACTGCCTCTCTTAACGTTACTGTTGCAGCTTCCATCGTCTTACATCATTTTGGAGGTGTGGTAAAATTGTGATGTGCTTCAAACTCATCGACCAGGCTTTTAATTCTACTTATACTCCTGGTTCTCTGTATGAATAAATTACTAGCATATTCCTACTGAATCCCACGGGACCTTCTAGATCTACCAGTCATCTGTATTGAGTTTACCTAGAAATTTGATAAAGGTTTGATCAATGAACAATCTACTAAATTACTAACTGTATTGATCAAAACTAGTAGCAAGAGAAAGCATTTAATTAGATTTTGGTCCTAGAAATCTTTCAGTGCTTTGATTTCATGCCAATGTAGTTCTTCTAATATAGCAACATTTAGTAAGGTGTTATCTAATATAGTTGGATGTTGTAGTTTGGAGGCGTCAGTATTCCTATGCAAGAGTTGAGACATATAATTAACAGAAGCGCAAGTACATATATTCCTGTATAAATCCTTACATAGACCTTAACAAGAGCTAGTGATTTGGTCAAATAGATATGAGGTGGATAATATAGGTTTTGTACTTACTTTACTTGATATTGTTGCTGTTTATGGTGATCAGTTTGATTTTAGCAAACTTTGTTTCAGTTTGGGCAGGATTCTCCGAGAGGTCCCGTGAAGGAAACAAGTTTCTTGTGGCTGAAAAACCTGTTAATCAGACAAGGAGAAATTATTGCACGGAAACAGCAGCATCTGTCATTGAGGAGCGAAAATTAAAAAGGGAAAATGCTGCAAATGGATTTTTCGATGAGAGTGGAAAAGATGAAGCTGCTCCTAATCTTTTGGATGCATTGTTTGATTCATAGTGAAGAGAGAATTAGAAATTTACTTGGTTTGGTACGTTACTTCTACGGCAAATGCTATGTGGATTTTTTATCAGCATGTTGCTGCTATGATCACTGTAGAAGCAAGAACCAACAAACTTCAGTTCAAAATCATAGTCCACTTCACATAAGATGAAATGACAATGTAATACGTTAATTGCTTCTGTGTAAGCACATAAATTGGTGTATACTTATCATAATTTAGCCAACAGTTATCAATATATTAATGTTTGTGTTCAGTTTGTGATCTGAATTCATCCTTGTTTTTTCCGACAAATTCTTTTTCATCATTGAAGGTGTCAAAAGTAGTTAAACAATTACCAGTTGCTGCAATTAGTTATGCATGAAGATGGTGCTTGAATGCTAATTAGATTAATACTGTTCAGTAGGTAAGCATCGTTTGACCTTTTGTTTGAGGGATCTGTCTATTGGCATTTGGTGTAGAAATCTCAATTATTTGTTCATTATATTATTTTCATAATTTAACAGTTGAGACAATATTTCTGATTGTTATCTCATCATCGTGTCATGTGATGTACATGCTTTCTAATTAGCAGTGTCGTGAAAGCCCGTCTTATCGCTGTTTTGAGTTGATTTCTGGGTCGAAGTTCAGAACAGGGTTAATTATCCATGCTAATCTTCGTCCTCTCGCTCGCACACACCACAAGTTTCTTTTTGACTTGGGATTGGTTTGGACATTGAAACCAACTAGTACCATCCAACAAGCTTTCTTGAGAGCCTAGTCACCAAATTCTTATAAGGCCAAGGATTGAACATGTATGATATCTGCAATCAATCAATCAATCAATCAATCTTATTATTGACAAAGAACAATTATCCTACACCAAACACCATTATCGTTTGATGAAATTAGTAATATTATACTAGTGTGTGTGTGTGGAGAATGGAATGCTCTTCTCAATCATCTTCTATTTAAAATTAATTTGAGGGAAGTGAACATCAAAACAGGAAAAGTGTACGAAAAAAGAATCCGATGCTTTTGATCGGTTAAAACGTACTCCAGTTAGAGGTGTAAAACTGGACCAAGCCAGCGACTTGGCTTTCCAAACCCATTTCCTTTTCTTTGTTTTATTTTAAACGTTTGAGAATATCTAGCAAAGAAATTAAAGGAACTGTTGGAACCTGGCCTTGCACAGGGACTGATAGCAAAAATGCCAGCCTTGCCATATTCGCCCAGCTAACTTTACGACCAAACATCTAGCTGGAGACTGGAGTTAAAACTTAACCATTCCCTTTCTCAATTAGGTGGCTACCTTCTCTTAGCTCCCTTTACACTCGGGATTTTGTTAAAAGAATAATATTTTGCACGACCATCTACAGTTTCATACATAGTCAGCATTTCCTTGATTTAATTTATGAGGTTCCACTGTTCCATTCTCAGAAATAAACAATTTTATGAGGACATTTATTGTACTATTATAGTATTGAAACTTCTCGGTTGCTTCTATCCCAGGCTCTATATTCTGGATTCCATTAGAAAGGTATCAAAATGTGCCGGCCACCCAGCATGGCTCAGCTACGTAGGCTGCACCACCCCTAGAGCCGGATATTGTTGGACCCGGCTGTAGGGGACCAATACCCTCGCGGGGTAGCCCGATTGATACCTCTAATTCCTATACGGATAATGAAAAGTCTTGCTTTTATAGGTGGGAGTTGGTGTGTTATGTTACCACGAAAAAGAAGGTGAACAATAATGCTCTCCATAGTCAATCTCCACCTCAGTCTTTGGAGCAGTTGGGATTTTTCTTTTGTCTATAAGTTATATTTGTCAACATATTTGTAAACCCCATCTCTTTATATATTCCTTTTCAAGGGCCAGCAGGAAAGAAGGATCACTCATTTTTATTAGAATTTTGAAGCTAATCACGGTCTGTGTCATGTCATCAAGAGAGCATTTACAACTTTCACACACCAGACAGATGTTGTATGTTCTTAGCCGGAGATTTCAGCGCCTTTGCTCTAAGATACGGCGGCTAATATGGCGTCGTCCTAGGCCTAAACTTGTAATCAGAAGGCTAGGGAATCTGAATTCAAAAGGACAGATTAGAGAAAGATCAGCAACCCGAAAGGATATTGGCAAAGTGAATGGTACCTCTTTACAGAGGCCTATTCGACTCGCTACTTTCAATGCTGCCTTATTCTCCCTTGCACCTGCTATTCCTAAGGCCGAGAAATCAGTTGTTTTCAGTCATGAAGAGGACTGTTTGACATTTGAGAATCAGTTGAAGTCCGTGAATGGCCGTCCCAAGGGCATACTCAAACAATCTCCACTTCATCCAATGATCAATGGTTCTGAAGGTGAGAACAAGCTTACTAAACCAAGAGCAAAAGTCTCAATAAATCTTCCAGAGAATGAGATATCATTATCTCAAAATAAGGTTATTAACGTTATTGAGGATTCATCGACAAACTTTAGTTTCAACAGCCTGGCTCCTGTGAGATCTCCCATATGCTTCCCTGCGAGCATGGCAAACTGGATCAAAGATGCGAGTTTATATGGAAGTCGAACCATATTTGATGTGCTTAAAGAAGTGGATGCTGATATTTTGTCTTTACAGGATGTAAAGGCTGAGGAAGAAAAGGATATGAAGCCGTTATCCGATTTGGCTCGTGCACTGGGGATGAATTATGTGTTTGCTGAGAGCTGGGCTCCTGAGTATGGAAATGCTGTTCTTTCAAAATGGCCTATTAAGAAGTGGAAGGTTCAAAAAATCTACGATGATAAAGATTTCAGGTGATTTTTAACAAATTTTCCAGTATCCTTGAAGGTTATATTTAGTATGTTTCACTTATCACATTCAAACTAGCACGAGTGTAGAAATCATTCCTAACCTAGAGCTCCAGCTTACATATTTATGTGCCCACTTGCAAACACTGATACAACAATAACAACAAATTCTTATTCTCAATAGATTTAGAGTCGGCTACATCAACCCTTCATGATTTTTTTATAATTATCGATTGATGTACAGGGAGATTCAAAGCTACTAGGTCATTAGTAAGTAAATTTTTCCATCTTAAATTTGAAGTACCCCTTCCTCTTCTAATTTGCTCAACCGAAGTCCCCCCATTCTTATGAAAGAGAGCTTCTTTAGGTCGATACTAAAATTGAGTCCAACCACCCAGGTCGTCATTCCCTTAATTCATCCTCAACCAATGCCACCTCTGTTTGTTTGCTCATACTCTCATTTCTTATCTTATCCATTTTAGAATGACCACACGTCCATTCTACCTATCTTCATTTTCGTTACATTCATCTTGACCTTTAAAGCATTGTTCTCAGGATAGGTTCTGTAATGCTTTCATTTGCTATTTATTTCTGACCCCGCGTTCAATAGCCTGACTTGCTATAAATTTCTGTTCTTTCATGAAGGAATGTGATAAAAGCTACAATCGATGTGCCATGGACAGGGGAACTAAACTTCTACTGCACCCAACTCGACCACTTAGACGAAAACTGGAGGATGAAACAGATTAACGCAATAATCCAGTCAAATGATCATCCCCATATTTTAGCAGGAGGCATCAACTCTCTTGATGCATCAGATTATTCATCAGAGAGGTGGACTGACATTGTAAATGTAAAGTCGTTTTAATATCTATTCTTCAACCACCTGACCTTTTCAAGTACTTAAAGTGAAATTATAAATCTCGTGTTTTCATCCTAATAGTATTACGCGGATTTAGGAAAGCCGATGCCAAAAGTTGAAGTTATGAAATTCTTGAAGGAAAATGAGTATACAGATGCTAAAGATTTCCCAGGGGAATGTGAACCAGTTGTTATGATCGCCAGAGGCCAAAGTAAATTACCTTTTTCTCATGTCAGTTTGGTTTGCAATATTAGTTCATACTGAACACTACAATGACTAGGATTTTTAGCTTCTTTTTCTTTTTTAATACTTTCCACTGTGGTCTAATCCACTTTACCAAACATGTTATATTATCCAATTTTGTATAATTTTCTCGGTATTAATCTCACCAATGTATTTGTTTCTTTGTGACAGATGTACAGGGAACATGCAAGTATGGAACTCGAGTTGATTACATTTTGGGTTCACAGGGCCTGCCCTACACATTCGTGCCTGGATCCTACTCGGTGATTTCATCGAAAGGCACTTCTGATCATCACATAGTTAAAGTAGATGTAATGAGAGTAGCATATAATACTCGAAGAATTGAAAAGAGACAGAAGAAGCTGAACCAAAGAGTCGTAAAAATTACAAAATCCTGTTCTTCAAGAGGTATTTGGCAACCAAACACCTGATTTTTACATTAAGAACAGTATACCTTGACTTGTATACAGTATTGAGGAGTAGATTGCTTTGGTATAAGTTACAACATTCAATGTGATAGTTATGTACAATTGGCTGGACTTTTTGGTATTTTCCATTTCTTCGGATGATACAAAGGCCAATGATTTTCTTGGATAATTCAAACTGTAGCAGCTGCAAAATGTGCTATTGGGGATTGCCATTGTTGTCATTACATTCCCAGCCCGAGGGACTATTACTGTAGAAGATATTAATAGCATTCGTGACTCCTACAGAGTTAAACCAACTGAATAAAATTGTAAGATAGGTTTTTTTTCTTGTTCCCTTTTGAACCATTTCTAGGCTGCACCATGCTAACCCATTCCCATTCACTCTGTAGGGAAAACTCCTACAGCCTCTCTTCCAACTAGAATGCCCATTTTGTCTCGCCCTAATGGAATGGTTCTCTTAGTTACTCTATGCCTTGATCGAATCCCCACGGTCTGAGTTTTCCTTGTATCTAGTGCCTTCGAAACCAAAATATTCAGTTTTTCTCCTTTTGTTCTCATCTAAGTTTTCATACATGAAGACTAAAAATTTTTCTTATAGTACTTTCGCTGGAAAGGGCTTCCTGGTCAGCACAGGTTTTGTTTGGCGCTCGACTGAAAAAAGGGCAGGACGGATAGAAAGGAGTCAATTTAAAGCACTAATTCTGGTCAGAAGAATCTACTGCAGCCATTTCTACCCACCTTTATTAATTTTAACCCAAACCAGCCATGACAAGGCTGAATTTATTAGAACCATTGTTGTTTAGATAGACCGGGAGCTGGGAAACACGTTCACTCATACTGACGGAAGGCATTATTATAGCGAAAGATTTAGACGAATCCTTCCTAGGCCAGTTTTGTTGGAATTAATTGAATTTGATTTGGGTTTGATTTGGGTTTAAAATATTAAATGTAATATTTAATGATATGGGTCATTAACTCATATTAAAATAGGCTGTAAGTCTAACCATTATTGAAAACTAAAAAGGTGTACATTCATCATTACAAATGGTGGGAGCCAAAGGCAGTAAGTAACTTCTTGAGATGGCATTTTCCATAGTTTTTTTTTTTTTTGAAATACACAATCAAGAAAGAAAATTCTGCTGAGATTGGAGAGATGGGCAGAATTGTTAAGGAATAGTTCCACATCGAATAAAAATAGAATAAATTGGGTTATTCCTTGTAACAAGATTAATCTTTTAAAATCAAATATCAAGTCTTGATACAATGTCATTGAATTATAATAATTGAGTACCCTTGCAGTCTTCCGTGAAGGTGTTTCAACGATAATAGCTTTACCCATACTGCTATTTCTTTAGTGAAAGAGGAATAGAATAGAACAAGGTCCAATTCTAGCGTATCATGGACTTGCAATCCTATCAATCGATTCAATCCTAGTTTGCCATGCCTTGTTGCGAGCGATAGCCAGGACATAACTAATGGCTCTTTGATTAATGTAGACCGCCTTTACCATGTGTTCTTAATGTTTTTAAATTATTTCACAAAATCAGTTAGTCTTTTGTAGAAAAACCGGTCCGAAGTCGACCTGGATGGTCTGGACCGACTGCGATTGTGAGGGGTCATAGGGCAGTCAGGTCCCAAAAGTTAAAAGAGAGTGCGGTCTAGGCTTAAACCAGTCTTGTTCACTCCAATTTACGGCTGAATGTGGCGTCTAATTTGGCAGGCTAGGTTGAGCTACCTGCCATTTTGACACCGATACTCATCATCGACACTCTCTACATAGGAGTTACTCTTCTAAAGCTTCACGATAAGAGCTAGACGCTCCATCCTTCGAGGTGGAAGAAATGGTTCTACGTAACTCTATTTATATGTTTGATCCCCATTCCTGGGAGAAAATGAATTCTTCAATAGTGTTTTAACATAATTTCAACTACACATTTTTCAATAAAATAATATTACACGCAAATCCAAAATTTTTCCTTATTTTTTAACCAAAGATTTCATATCAATACACTATTCAAAAATTCATTTTTTCCCTAATAGGTTGAACATGTTTGGCAAAGCTTTTATTAGATTATAAGTTGTGGGATTTCGAAATGTGTGGACAAAAATAGAGTAGCCCGACTTCAAAGTAATAATAAGCTTTGAAAAACATTTACGACGACTTTTTCTTAGATTATAGAAATTAGTGGTCTTTCCGAAACTGGAAAGGAATGGAAAATGACAAATAAATTCTTTTGAAAGCACGATGCCAGTTTAGATTTATTTAACTTCCAAGAAATCATTTAATGCATATCACAACATATAATTCATAATTCATACTTTTAAAGAGGTAAAACCTCCATGCACAAATTAAAAATATAAAAAATAAGACAAACATTCAAGCACTTATTTTTCATATCAAACTCTTTCCATGTGGCTAAGATTTAGCAGAACTTGAACTCGTACTCGAACTCTGGCTGGAAGGGTACCCTATGCCATGGCGAGTGTTTGGAAATATCACGAATATCGAGCCAGAGATCGCCCCAATAACTGGTGGCAACGCCATGAGAAGAACCTTCTGAGCAGACTCAAAAGATGGATAGAAACATTCCACAGTATTAGGGTCTAACAAAGCCACAACAGCAAATACAATAAGTGAAAAGAAAGCATGAACAAAGTCCCCAAATCTAAGCCTATAAGAAGACAAGTCCTGTGAGGATGAATTAGGCCATAGGCCCTTATTTGTTGCAATGCCATAATGATTGGTTCCTTCACTATCTTCATAGCTATCAGTAAATGATGCAAAGCAACACGAAAATGCAGAAACCGCGATAAGTACGCCGGATAAGTACTTATTTATGGTGTGGCATTGGCCATTGTTGGTTAAGACAGGATTAAGGAATTGAAACATGAAAACTGTTCCTGTTGGAAGGAGTTTAATGAGGTTGCCAATGCCTGATAATGCTTTTACTGACATTGTTTGGTTAGAATTAGACATTTTTTGGTGTATGTGTGCAAAATATTTGGATTTTGCGTTTGTGCAGTGGATTAATGAAAGAAGTTTATGGGATTTATAGGAGTGGTGGGGGTTGCTTCTACGTAAAATGGGATGATCTTAGAAGTAGGAAATTTTATTTATTTGCTTCTACTCTTAGGATGGTGGTTTTTCCAACCGTAAAGATAAGGTGTATGATGTTTCATTTCAAGTTTAGAAACTTGTATTATATAATTAGTTTCATGATATTTGAAAAAAAAAAAAAAAAAAAAAAAAAAAACCATCCGTAGCCATATGATTATGTTTGTTACGTAGTATCAAGACACGTTTAGGGTGTTACAAAAAACTATCCCACTCATGAATTAGGGATAATTTATTTTTTTAGAGTCCTTAAGGTTCCTAAAAACTCTCGATTTTGTCCTTTAATAAGAAAAATAAAAAATTCTTCCATTACATTTCTGGAGTTTTAAATTGTAATTCGTTTGTATGGAAACTTATCAACGATTCTACTATTTTATTCTTGTGTCAAACCCATTTAGATTAATACGTCGATAGAACAGTTCATAGAAATATCTTTTAGTGAAGAGCTTTATCTTATCAGAGGTAGATTGCCTTGAATTTGGTTAGATCGCTGGTTTGGATCAATCAAGAAAATATATCACGCGATATTTTTTTTTTCCAAGATTTTGATAAATTCTTGAACTAATGAGTGGGAGTTTAAAGTAGAGGGACTAAAGTGACAAGTAGACAAATTGAAAATATTGAAGAACTAGGGACCTGTGGAAGCAATTAAATATATGAGCTTGAAGTGGAAATAAAATAAAGGTATAACCGTAACATAAGTAGTGACTTTTAATTATTTATAATATTGATTTCAATTGTCACACTTCAAAATTAAATAACAGCTTTGGAGATATAGATGTATAGCATAGAACTTATCGTAATAACAAAATATGATTCAAATAACCAACTTGAATTTATTATAGTGATTATCTTGCTTGCTCAACTCTCATTAGAAGTAGAGACGGTGACTCCACAATAAAAAAAAAATGTGCCGTGTAATCAATCCAATATTAAAGTAATAACTAAATTGTTCGACGCTCGCTTCACCATGTAACTGTAGATGTGGCGATGAACTGAATTGAGTCGTATATTCAATCTTCTATGATATTCCGTATTAAACACATCTTAAGTGAAGATCATTCAATCAACCAACGTGAACGACATAATAACTATAAACCATTTTTTATAGGATCGAAATAAAATTAACATTGACAATTAAGATTAAACCAAATTTAATATTACCAAACTCATTTGACAAATTCATAAATCATAAATCTATTCAACTTAACCACTTACATGATATACGTAATTATCCAAATGTCTGCTTAATTAAGAAATTAATTAATAAGCATTCATTTAATTTAGAAAAATCTACTTTTTGAAAAAGACATTTTTAATAATCTAAATTAATTATGGTTTCCAGGCTCAACTTTTATGACCTCAAACCAACGTGTAATTTTTATTTTTATTTTTTTTTAAACGAAGGGGAACCCTTGGGTTGACGCAATAACTTGCAAACGTGTAAGTTTTCCTTACATTATATTATATGTACTAAGTCAGCAAAAAGATGGAAAAATCTTTCAAGTAAAAAATTATGACTCTTTTATTCTTCTAATATTTTGTTTTAACAGTAATTATATGTTCAATTGGTTAAATATTAGTTAAAAGCTTTTTTCTACCAAACATAGGCATAGTCTTCTATGCCGAACTCGATATTACGAAGTTTTCTCGTCTATATTTTACATTAGCACATATGGTAAAACAGAATTGTCCTCTCATCCACGGTGAACAAGATAAAATGTGTCCACAATTGATGTGACATTATCATATCAAGAAGTTAAGCCGTCATTGTTGACAATTCAATAATTTTTGTTGAATTGTTAACAATTAATGCTTCATTGGCATGGCATTGTTTCACGGGGTGCCTTTCTTCTTGGCACAGAAAGGGACACCGTGCGGCAGTAGTCTGCTCCGCTAGACTACCTTCCGCCTTTTCTCGGTCGCGTCGGGACGAAAGAAAATTTGATTGCAATTTTATAGAAAGCTTACAATTGAGAATTTGAATACATTGAAAGTAAATTGAACATTGATTGCTGAAAACTGAACATTACAATTGATGAAAGCAGAAAATTACAAATGCTGGTGCAGGGGGCGGACACCAGTGAGCTTGAAAGATTTTTGAATGACTAATACCCCCTATAATAGCATTCTGAACAAAAACCCAAGTGACGGGAGTAGACGTTTAAAAGACGAGGAATCATACTAATCTTTTACCAATATCAGAGCTATTTTACAATTAAAATAACTATTACAATGAAACGAAAATTACAACTCAAACTTGAAGTAATATTTACAATGTGCGGCCGAAGTTGGGCAAACTGCGGCTGCGATAGTGTCAAGGGGCTAAGTAAAGCTGCGGTCCTTGACACATTGTCACGTCAGCTATGGGTACAATAACCTCCCGTACATTGTGGGCAGGACACAAATTTAACAATGTTATCTATAACTTCATTTGTCAATCGAATATGATATGAATATCGTTTCTGAATTAAATCAAAACTCCTCATTTTCTCCAGCTTTTCTAGTGATTTAAAAGCCTAATCCACTGAATTTTTCATGCTGAATACGAATATGAACTTGAAATGTTCGCAGCTTTTACCAAAAGTTAGAGAAGATACAGATACGAATAACAATTGAGGACACAAAAGTAAAATTTGAATTTACTTTTTCAAGCTATACATAAACTTTTTAATTGTTTTTTCTTCTTTCCAGCACATTGACACTTTCCATAGGTGGGTAGAAAGGTGACACTATGCCACTCTCCCCAAGGGCGGACCCAAACATTTTCGGTTAAAGGGTCATAATCAAACTTTCAAACGGTTTAAACCGTTAATGGAAATAATAGTCCGTAGTCGGCAGATTGAAAGAGAGAGAAACAAAGGCACAAAGTTGAGTTTGAAGTAGCTGGTTGCATAAGATATTTATAGTATATGTTTTATACTTAGACATTCTAAAGAAAAAAAAAGTCAGACACTGGGGGGTCAATTGATCCTACAGGTCGCCCTTGACTCTCCCTCCATTTTATTATGAATTAAGCTCCTTTATCATAAACAAAATTGATGTGAACCTACATAATAATAGTAGCTACGAAATCCACAAGAGATTGAATCGAACCCAAAAAAAACCAATAAATAAAAAATTTGAGTTTGATTCAAAAACATTGAACCCAAGTGATCAACACAATTGTTGACCTCTTGATTACAAAACTCACGAATCTCACCCGATTTATTTGAACGCCATAAGGAATAATTCTTGATAAGTACGAAATTTGTTCAATAAAAAACAATAAATTGAAAGTAAAATATGCTCACAAAATTTATCTCTTAATTGATATGAATGAAAGTTGTTTACAATGTAGAATAATGAAATCTATATGTAGGAAACGCATAAATCCCTACTTGAAACGGAAATATAGTATAAAAGATTACAAAGTTATCATAAAAATAGAGTTTTAACAAAAATAATAAAGATCTCAGGTTGAAGAAACTACGCGGTCACATAGTTCGACAATATAAGTTCATCGTTTGCCAATTGAATCATGTTGAACCGTTGCGATATGTCTCTCGAGCCTAGGTATGTCAATCGGGGCTCGTNGTGAAGTTTTGCTTTGTCCACTACCTCATATATTAATAGAAAAAATTAGTACAAAGTAGAGCAATATGCCAACCTTACTTCGCCGGCACCACAACTCAACCGATATTAAATATTTGTAAAGTCATATTAAAGAAATAGAATTGAATTCTTATGTAACATTTTTGGCAGGGCTTATGCTTAAAATAATTGCCCATCCTATGTCAAAATGATAAGCATCAAATTAACAAACTCTTTTGGCTTACACAATTGCAGATACATTCAAGTTGACAGTGGATTACGGAAAGACGTATTTGCTCCGAATGATTAATGCCGTCATGAACAACATTATGTTCTTTAAAATTGCAAACCACAATATAACTGTTGTTGGATCAGATGCGAGCTATACTAAGCCCATAAATAGTGATTATATTACCATCTCTCCGGGCCAAACCATTGATTTCTTGTTAAAAGCTAACCAGAAACCTGGCCATTACTACATGGCTTCAAGGGTTTATGCCAGTGCAGGCGTTTATGACAACACGACTACAACAGCTATTGTTGAGTATCGAGGGAATTATACTCCACCAGCATCACCATTACTCCCAACTTTTCCTGATTTCAATGATACAGGTGCTTCAGTTAATTTCACTGGACAGCTGAAAAGTTTAGCAAATAAGAAATATCCTATTGATGTTCCTTTAAAAGTGAGAACTAAATTGTTCTTTACCCTTTCCATTAATGTAATCCCTTGCGCCAATGGTTCATGTGAAGGACCTTTCAACAACCGTCTTTCAGCAAGTGTGAATAACATAACCTTTCAGCTACCAAGAGTCGACATTCTTCAAGCTTATTACGAGCATATCAAAGGTGTTTATGGAAATGACTTCCCGAAAAATCCACCATTTCAATTCAATTATACTCAAGATTTGGTCCCTCAAGACCTGTGGATACCTCGAAATGGGACAGATGTAGTTGTTCTTGACCACAATTCTGAGGTGGAGCTTGTCTTCCAAGGAACAAACACAGTTGCAGGGATAGATCATCCCATGCACTTACATGGACATAGCTTTTACGTAGTTGGATGGGGAATCGGAAACTTTGATAAAGACGAAGACCCTAAACATTATAATCTCGCGGACCCTCCTCTAATGGAAACAATTGCAGTTCCAAAAAATGGTTGGACAGCAATCAGATTCAAGGCAAATAATCCAGGAGTGTGGTTGATGCATTGCCATTTTGAGCGTCATATAAGTTGGGGAATGGGAATGGTATTCATTGTTAAAAATGGCAAGAGCCGAGATGCTAAAATGCTTCGTCCGCCTCCAGACATGCCAAAGTGTTAAATGCTGAACAAAATGGAGATCTCTTATGTAGGAGATCGTTTAATACTAGTGTGTGCTGCTTGTTGCAACTTGAAATTTTGTACTGTGTGCTTCCTTTTTTGTGTAATCTGTAAATATATCTGAATAAAGGAATTGTTTGCTTGCATCTATTTAATATAGCTCTAACTTATAAAGTTTCTTGCATATTAATTAATTCCCCATTCAATTTTGAAAATACTTTTTTTTTAAGTAATCTAATGTTATGAAGATGAATAGTTATTGAAAAGTAAAAATCTATAGTTTTTTTAAAATTACTTATTAAAAAACGTCTGCTAGCACCGAAAGAGTTTATCTGATTGAAGATATGGCTCGTACATTACATATAAAATGTTCAATGAAAAAGTCAATCTTAAAAATTTCTTTGGAATCTTATTTAAAATTTTAATATAAAAATATAATTAGGGACAAACAAAAATTATCTCTTAATTTCTATACTTCAAACTACTGGTCGAATTACCAATGGAAATTTTCGTTGATAATTCAAAAAATAATACAGATGAGATGAAATGATTTCTAAAAGTGTAAAAAAATTAAATAAGATGGCAGATGAATTTTCCATGGTAATTAATTTGAAAAAATAATAATAATCAAAATACTGATTGGTATAGGTTTTTCAAAGCTTATAATTGTTTATAAGCATTGGCTTTCGAAAAATATGTGATTAGAAAGTAAGTAAAAGTTTAAGAATCCTATCAAATCACTACTAAAAAACAGGGCTTCAAGCATGGATTTTCTGTTCTTGAAACCATGATATCCGTTGCTATTACTCTTTATCAACGAAATATTTGCAACCGTAAATCCGTTACAAATTTGAGGGTCGCTGATAGTTACTAACGGATACCGTAGGTAAAAGATTCACGTAAATCCGTTACAAATTTGAGGGTCGCTGATAGTTACTAACGGATACCGTAGGTAAAAGATTCACACTTTACCAACGAAAATTTCGTTGGTAAAGTGTGAATCTTTTACCAATGAAATTTTCGTTCATAAAAATCTTGTCAATACCAATTGACTTTCCATTGGTAAATATCTAACATTACAATTGGTAAAAATTAATGTTGTAAATAACCGGAAAAGTGTGAAGCATGGTAAAAAAAATATTTTTTTTATTATTATTATTATTTATTTAATAATTCTATTTTTATTTTTTATTTTTAGCCAACCGAATTGAAAGGTCAAAATATTGTTTAACCACTTATTAAACCATAAATTAATTTATAGAGGGCAACTCCAAAGATTTTGTTGTGAACCTTCGATGTAGGATAGGTGAATTCGTTTTACCAACGAATAATCTATTTTTAATTACCAAGGGAATATCCGTAGGTGAAAGATCCAAATGTTAAACAATTATATGAGGCATGGAATATCTATTGGTAAAGAAATATTATCGTTACCAATGGAAAATCCGTTACTGATTATTGTAGTTGAAAATGAATTACTTTTACTAACGGATAATTCGTTTCTAATTACCAACGGATTGCATCCGTTTCTAATATTCGGTACGTCACCTACGGAATATATTCGTAGGTGAAAGATCTAAATGTAAATTGATTAAATAAGGCGCGAAATATCCGTTGGTAAAGAAATATCATCGTTACCAACAAAAAATTCGCTGCTAATTATCGTAGTTGAAAGTGAATAACTTTTACTAACGAATAATCTGTTTCTAATTATCAATGGATTGCATTCGTTGATAATTTTTCGTAAGTAAAAAGCTGTTTTTTAGTAGTGAATGTGTGGATAAAAATAGAATTTATCTGAGCGTAAACAATTATAAACTTTAACAAACATGTACCACCGTTAATTGGAAAAAAAAAAATTCAGGAAAATTATGGATGAATTATTTTTCAACAATAATTTACTGAAAAATAAAAAACTTGTCAAAAAATTACGAAGAGCTACTTAAGATTTAGACATCTGTGTTTTCTTGTAGTGCAAGTTAATTAAACTAGTACAAGACATGAATATATATATATATATAGTTAAACATTGCACATACATTGACATTGACATGTTTTATTAATAACGAAAATAAAACGTATTACACATTATTTTTGTTCTTACATCCATGTTAAACATGCATCTTAGAATAGTCGCCCTTATATATGAGCAACCATAATTATTTCACCATAGTATTATGTGTAAAAAGAGAGGGATCAAGTCCAAGAAATTAGAACAATAACAAAACCCTAGACATTCAAGGCACCATTAACCCTTGGAATGGCCACAGCAGAGAGTGGTTTCTTCATCTCACAAGAGAGCTTCAAGACCTCACTGAGATCAACAGGCTGAGCGATATTTTGAACCCATTCAAAATGGTGCACCAACTTAGCCACCCAGAGGCTCACTGTCGCTAGCCCTAGGCTCTTTCCAGGACAAACCCTAATTCCAGCCCCAAATGGCGCAAGCCTCAAGTCATTCCCTCTCACATCCACATTCACACCACCAGCAGATGGTAGGTACCTTTCAGGTTTGAAAATCAAGGGATCATTCCACACATTAGGGTCATGTGTTATGGCCCACATGTTCACCATTGCAGTAGTATTCGCCGGAATTATCATGCCGTTGCTCAGGTGGACATCGGCAGTCGAGAGGCGGGCCCACGACAAGAGGGGTCCTGGTGGATGCAAACGGAGTGTCTCTTTCACCACGGCGTTAAGGTAGGGCAACTTAGGAATGTCAGCATCTGTGACACCTTTGTTTCCTATGATAGTGTCAAGTTCGGTTATAATTTTTGTTTGAACTTGGGGATTTCGGACAAGTTCCGCCATTACCCATTCTGTCAGCAGTGCCGTTGTATCAGTGCCGCGAAATATCATTTCCTGCATAGCGAAAGAAAATTGCACATCCAAAAGGAAACCAGTGAACTCATTTCCAGCTCGTAATTCTTATGACAAAAAAGTTATGCATCCAAAAAACCACGTTTCTTGAAAGGATTGCAAGGAAAAAGATAACATGCAAACATAGAAAAGTTTTTTACTAACCCATAAGACAGCCACCATATCATTCTCATCAAGCTTCTCTTCACCATCCAATGAGAGTAAAACATGGATGAAACCACAATTATTGGATACTTTAAATGAACTCTTATTTTGATGTTCATCGATGATTTGTTTGATGAGTTTTTTTACTCTAGGAACAAGAGCTGCACAACGTTCTTGAATGCAAAAAGGATCGAAAAAATACTTCAACCATGGCAAATGATCAGACCAATTGAAAGCTCCCAAGAGCTCAAATCCTTCCATCACTATTTCATGCAGCTCTTTGGCCTCGTTATCATATCGTGTAAGATCATACCTGCGGAGAAAATTATCACCACACAGCAATACATAAATGCAAATCAGCGAGAGAAAATCAAATTTTCACGAGATAGGAAGAAGAATGACGCTAGTTAACACCATAGTGTTCAGCACCAGTTTATGTGGCAATTGGGTTTAGTACTTCATTGTTTAATGAAATTAAGTAGACAATTGACTTTAATGCCACCTAAACGGGTGTTGAGTGCTACTTATACTATATACATTATTCGAGGAAGCATCAATGCAAAAATTTGCACAAAAAAAAGTCAATTTTTGAGTATAATATATCCAACTATACCTTTTACCAAAGACAATATCCATTATGTTGTTCAAAGAAGCAGCTTGTAAGTGCTTTCTGAGAAAGACAAAACCTTGGCTGGCTTGTTCCGTGGCTATTGCATTCACCATGGCTACGCATTCTAGCTGACGCCATGGCTCATGGACTAATATATTACTGGGCGAAAAAAGGTGGGATGATACAATTCTTCTTAACATACGCCAGTAGGCCCCAGTGGGAGCGAACCCAATAGCTCGGCTGAACATGAGCTGCTTAGCCGACTGTTTGATTGGACGGTTACCAAAGTGTGGGGAGGTCAAAATTTCTCGAGCAATGTGGGGTTCAGAGGTCACCACAGCAGGGGTAGAACCCACGCTGAAAGCCATTAATTGGGTTGCCGCATGAGTCGAAGCCATGCAAGCTAGAGTACGGTGAGCCAAGCCATGGCTCAAGCTGAACAAGCTACCAAAAATTGGAAGCCCTCTAGGCCCAGGAATAGAAACTCGGCCCAATTTGTTCCGTCCATTTTTCCAAGCCCGCCCACCAGTGGAAAAAGCCCAACCTATTAGCCCAAAAGTCAAGAAACCAATGAAAATACAGAATAACACAAAACCTGAGCCATGCATGTTTGAAAATTCCAGAATGGCAGGAACGGTGAAAATCCACCATTTTGTATCCTCAGAAATTTCAACGAACTCCATTAATATCATTAAATTTGACAGACTTTTATTTATTTTTCAAAAGGACAAAATAAAAATGCAGAAAACAATATAATTTTTTTTGCAGAAATAGCAGTTAGTGACTAAGGCGTGGTCTGGGGTGAGGAGGAAATGAAACGAAGTGCTGCTTAAATAGGTGATATGTCTCGAATAAGGAAGCACTTTAATTGGTTAAAAAATTTAAAATATGAGTTCGAAGATTTCGTAGGAAAGGGATTACATTTCAAGTTGGTATATAAATATTTGTGCAATTTGCTTTGCTGTAAATTTTATGTTCACTTGGAGTTTTATTATTTATAGTCGGTGTAAAGAATGTTTGTATGGAAGAATTTACTTTAATGGTGGTTGAACTTTAATGATGAAATTTTTTTAATCGTTTGAGCGTTTTCAGTTGTGATATTAAATAGGATCTTCAGACAACCTTATTAAGAAAACTAGTCAACCATTATAAATAGATATTATTTTTATATTTAAATAATGTGAGATCTTAACCTTAACATATAGTAGTATTTATTGACGAGCTTTTGAAACTTCAAACATTTACTAGTACCATGTATATTATAAGTGTATTCTAATCGATAAGTTGATTGACTGCAATTCTACTCCAAAAAGCAATCAACTTTACTATAATATTTAGTTTTCACGATAACTTGATTGATTACAACTCTACTGTAAAAGACAATCAACTTTTTGGCAATGCACGTAGATGAAATCATGTGATTGATCTCAAATAAAACGGTAAGAAATAGTAACTTGCCTAAAAATTTATCCAAAATAGCATGCAAGTTGACAATTAATAAATCTTATTAACTGATGTTCAAGATCTCCAATGATCTAGCTAGGTAAATACGAAGTAATTCTTTCTTGCTCATCATATTCGATTTCTTGGTTTCAAATTTTTCTTACCCAAAAGCATATCTATCACGAGGACTGCACAAATCTCAACTTAAACAAACCACACTTTGAGAATTCCAACATTGGATCGATCCCAACCAGAAAGAACTATCTTAGTTAATTTAAACTAATTTAATGTTGTATGCGTGTGTGCACGTGTGCGTCCCTTTTGGAAGGGACGGCGGGGGTAGTTTGTTTTGTATAATCCCCATAAACACATTCTCAAATCCATATGCTGCCTAACTCGATAATCGTGTTAATGATGTTTAAAAAAAACCTTTAATTGTTGAAAATTAATTCAAATAGTGTAACCCTAATTATTTATTTTCAAAATATATATCTAGACTTTGTGTTTTTTACTTATAAGAGCATCATCTAGAGATTTTATTTTTAAAGAGTATATTCTATAATTCAGAAATCATCTATAAATTTAGAGATAAAATTTTGAACAAATCCGACAGATTTTTGACACTTAATTTTACTACTCCCAAAATAAATTTATTATTCTTCTCTATCTTTTATTTGAATTGGCTTTGATTTAGATTATTCTATTATTTTCCTATATTGAAAATTGAAATATTTTGAATACATTTAATTATAGAAAATGGAGTTGGCTCTCCAAGATTAAAATGTTAATTTAAAGAGTAACTTGAAATATGATTTTAAGAGCTGACTTTTTAAAATAGAGAGTATCTCATGTTTAATGTACTTCTTGAAAATGATCTAACAACATTGCTCGGTTCAATTATAATATCTTCCAAACATGATTAATTTAGTATATATTGAAGTCGAAGAAGACCAAATATTTTCATTTCACTACCAAAAGACGTGACAAAAGTAACATAAAATAAATGACGTATACATCCTTTTGTTCTTAGCATTAGGGTTCCTAACTTAAAAAATCATCTCTATTAATTGAAGACGTTTTAAAATAAAGAATAAACAAACAAACAAACAAACAAACAAAAACTTATCAATTGACATTTTCGAAAAAAAAATGGTACATGTTAAAAAATCAAAAGGTTATATATAAAAAATTAAACACACAAAAAAGAAAAAAAGGAAGTCTACTTTGAAATTTAAATTAAAGTACCTAATCCATGAAGAAGAGAGACTCGAGATTACTTAAATTTGGTGGCCTAAAGGATAATTTTAGATTATTTTCACCGTCCTAATTCCATTTTAGCAAACCTAGTCTGCATAGGATAGACCCCTAAAGTATGATTAACATTAAAGTTTGGTACATGTCCGGATTGCATAAGTTGTGTTCACAGACAGGGGCGGACCCAGCCGTTTTGGGTTGTGGAGTCAAAAATTAGAGTCATGCTACAGTGTCCACATGAATGACCGTGGGGTTGACACAACACACGCACATGAGGTCGCGATCACTTGCGAGTTGTGCTTAGCTCCCAAAATTAATGTGTAATTTTTTAAAATAATATAATATTTATAAAAATAAGTAAATACGTATTTTGACATCTTGAAAGCGTCTTATAATTCTATCATTATTAATATTGTTAAATAAATTTTGCTAGATGTATAGTTTTGTTTACCATGTCATTTATGAATGTTGAGCTAAGAATGAGTAAATCAAATTGGATGAAAAAAGTAAATGAAATTTAAGTTTAACGAAAAAATAATTTGAAAGTAATTCAAATTACATTTAATTCGTAACGATTTTAGAATTTTTGACATCATATTTAATGTAAATTTTTCTAATAAAAGGATGTCAATTATATTGGATAATTTATTGTGAAAAAATAATAAACATTAATGAAATAATTGATTTTTTTTAAAAAGACGAGTTAAACGCTTCTTTTAATACGTACGTTTGACGTATATTTAACTATTTTCGATATTTGTTTGGACCATTCGATATAACTACAATGTAGTTTTCATAACGAACTTCTAGATGATGCAAGCGATCTGTAGATTTTGATAGAATATGATCATTGACAAATTTTAAAAGTTAGCAAATTATCAAAATTTTCGAAATACTAATTTGGAACGACCTACTTTGATGCATCGTAACTTTTGCTATGGTGGATCATTTTGCACACCATTAAGAAGCGAAAAACTAGGCCATGAGCGTTTAGAAATGATATTAAGAATGCAATATTTTGATTTCATTTGGTATGTATTAAAATGGGTCGAAAACGGGTTAAAACAACCATTTTCTTAAAAAATAATAATAATAATAAAAAAAATAAAAAATTGTGGGGTCATCTGACCCCACATGACCCCTTGTGGGTCCGCCCCTGTTCACAGCTTAATTATTAATCTTTGTTCTGAAAATTGTTAGTAAATTATTCGTTGACATGCTAATGCACACCCGCCTAAACCTCTTAGTAATAAGCAAAAAAGTCTAAAAATTACGAGGTACTCTATACACGTGGGAGATTACCTACAAATTAAGCTATAGAACCTTGAGATTCATACACGAATTATTTTTTGGTGTAGGATATTTAAAAAATGATAAATATAAGTAAAAGGAATCATCATATGCCCCAAGTTTGGCAAAACTTTTAACAATTATACATTATTTCTGAAATTTAAAATTTATTTTTAAGATTTATGAAGATTTTTTCAAAAGTATTTTGTCTAGTTAAAAAAATTCTTAAAAAAAGTTGATGTAAAATATTAACTATCTCGGGAAACTGTTCTATAATAAGTAGAAGTTTTGCCAAATAGACCCTGATCGTGTTATTTCGTCATACATTTTATTTGATTGTCTGTTATCAATTCGAGTATTAATTATGTTTCATCCTTTGAGTTTATATAATAAATTGGGTTTTGCTTTCTCACAATTAATATTTTAAGATAGAAACTCAAGTCACAAGCACTTAGTGATGGCAACGGGGCGGGTTCGGGGCGGGGCACCCCCACCCCGCCCCGTGCCCCGTCCCACCTTAGACGGGGTGGGACGGGGCAACTTTTTGCCCCGTTTAATTTTTTTTTAATTTTTATTTTTTTACATTTTGAAAGTTTCGAATTATATTATTATTAGAGAATAAAATACAAATTTAAAATAAATTTTTAACGGATGAATTGTCTAGAAATAAAATTATTTTTAATTTTTTTTTATTTTTTCTTCACGGGGCGACGACGGGGCGACCATTTACGCCCCGCCTGTATTTAAAATAAATTTTTAACGGATGAATTGTCTAGAAATAAAATTATTTTTAATTATTTTTTATTTTTTCTTCACGGGGCGACGACGGGGCGACCATTTACGCCCCGCCCCGTGACGGGGCGGGTTTTTTTGCCCCATTCGGGCGGGGCAAATTGCCATCACTAAATGTGAAAATAATGGTGAAAATGTAAAAAATGTAAGGTAAAAACGTGTTGCACAGTAATATTGACAAGTACGGACGTTTGTGCTAATTACGCTTTTAGTAATTTATTTGGTCTTATTTGTACTTTTTTGAAGGTTACGGATTATGATTGCAATTTGTTATTTAATTTTTACTTATTTAAATAGAAAGGTATATTTGTTATTTTACATGAGAAATTAGATGAAAATGATAACTTCTGCAAGAAAAGGTGAAGACATGGGTGAAAATGCTAAAAAAATGAAAGGTCGAAACATTTTGCACAATAATATTTAAAGATAATGACATTTTGTGCTAATTACCCATTAATTTTACAATATAAACAAACTAAAAGATTACTTTATGTCGTACAATGCAGTATTAAGAACGAACAGCATATTCGATTGTCTTCTGATTGCAAATAAATTAGAGTAATTAATTAAAGAAATTGAAAATTAATAGAAAAACGCCAAATATACGGTGTAGTTTTCATTGTTCTAACATAGATATAAACTGCCCACTAACTCTAATTAATTATTATTTATGTATAAATTAAACCATAGTTGCAAATATTTTATTACTTCTAAACCCAATAATTAAGGTTAGCATTAATCAATAAAATACACCATCACTTAAAAATATCCTTCAAGATAACCTTTATTCCCTAGGTATTGCCTTTGTCGCTCTATGTTACTATTGATGCTTTTTTTTTTTTTTTTTTCAGAGGAGGATTTTAAAACTTGTAGTCTTGAAATATTCAAACAGTTTTGAAAATAACTTCTTAATTTAAAAACAACTTTTCACATTTCAAAAAGTCTACAAATGGGCCCCCCGAGGCACAGCTCAATTGGTGGATCAATCAACATTGTCTTGCTTCCAGTTGCAGGGTGGAGAGTTCGATTCCTGGTGGAAACCTGCAGCCAAAAATTTGGTATGGAGTAATCACTGTGGAGGAGAGTCTCTTGTGCGCAGAAGTGTACAGGCAATGGGGGAACCTGTGATCCAGTTGAGGCATAATCCGCGGTTTACCCCCTCCAAGGTTCTAGGGGCAAGGATTTTGGGGGTCCAGGATTTAGTCTGGTGTAAATTGGGATACTTGGATATAAAAAAAAAATAAAAAAAATAAGTAGTTTACAAATGGGTCTTTATTCCTTATTATGGCTTTTACTGTAATATTTATTGATTACTTTAAGTATTAAGACATATTAATTATTTTTCACTGGATAAGAGACTCATTTGTAATTTTTATTGAACTTGCATCAGGTCCTTATCCATTAGCCGTGTAACAGTGTTTGGTTCTTCATTTTTGCTTTGTTTATAAAAGTAAACTAACTTTCTCAATTTCTCAATGAATTCTTGATTTCGTAAACTCTTAAATGTAATCAAAATTAGCTATTTATGGCAAATTCGTCGTTTTATTATTTAAGTAACATCAGATTGCTACGAATTTAACGATTAGAAGCGATACATTATTATTATTATTATTATTATTATTATTATTTTAATACTATGAATGGAAGTAATAAAGAACTGAATCACAATAAATTATGATAAATAACGAGTAATAGTTGTTTTATAAGTGGGCACCAGTCATGGGGACTTTTAAGAGTTACAGTAAAACTTTTATAAAATAATGTTACTTTAGAAAAGTTATTAACACATCAATAAAATGAATAATTTATTAATTGATAACTTGAAGCTTTTTCTAGTTAATGTTATGAAAATATAATGGACGCCGACCACTAAACTGTTCTAGTGAAAATGATATGTCAATATTATAGATTATTGACAAAGAGATCATTCAATGACTATTAAATATACCTAATAAAGATGATCATGATTTCGATGATAGTTGTATTTTATCTATTGTTTCTTGAAAAAAAAAAAAGTCTTTCAAGCATCGTAACCATAACTAATGATATATATAAAATTAAGTGTTGTGCCTCGCCATCGAAGCTCAAGAAGAGATCCACATGACAGCCATCTAGAAGTCCCCCAACACTCCACATCAATCAAAATGATGAAGCCAAGCGCCTCAACCGAAGCATCACTTGCAGCCAAAGCACAGTGATCGAAGCAAGGATGTCAAGTCTTGTTAGCCCAATATATACGTATGCTGACCAAAGCCATAGGTTGACAACCTTTTCAGATAACATTAAGTACTGCAGGTCCTAGATGTATGGCGTGACAACCATGATGGGATGCTTCGATCAATAGGATGAAACCACAAACTTTTTCATCCAGCTGGCAACACTTCAACCATGCAACTATAAAAGCCCACGACCAACACCAAGTCAAGGGTAATGCAACTTTACGCATATAAATCGTAAAATCTCTCTCTCTCTCTCTATTATATATCTCTAGTGCTCTTAACACTTACGTGGCTTATACTTTAAGCTCATTCCATATCCACTGTATTTCTTTTCGTTGACTAACTTTATCATTGAAGTGCTCGTGATCGTCTCCCCCACCACTTGAGAATGCCACAAGTGACTAACGATTTGTCCAAGTATGTAGAAAAGAAACTTATGTGTGCATGAGTGGGTGCAAGATTTGTTGGTTTCAGCAAATAGAAAAAGCAATTTTATATACTTTTAAAGGAAAAAAAAAAATTGAATTGAAAAAGTATCAAGTAAAAAACTCCTTATTATTGATCATAAAATTTTACGTATTTAACCAATTATAATAATTTTAATACCAAATTGTAGATGCATACCAACCCGACCAACATATCCCATAGGAAGATGATTGGTGTACAATGTAGGGGTTCACAGAACCCCTACAGATACCTCACATGGGCTGGGCGGGTGAGTTTTTTGACATTATTTATTCATGCAGGGTCCACACTTTGTGAGATATCTGTAAATTTTTTGTAAGAATTTTTTTTTGCACCAAACATTACTCTATCCCATAAGGCAAGGCCTAGAATTTTCTCAGGCTGGCACTATATATACTGCACAAGTTAGGTATAAACCTATGATGGTTTCGATTTTATCAGATTTTACGACTCAATTCGCTTTACGCTTCTAATGTAGTGCGTCAATAGTCCGATACATGAATGTTGATAATTTTTTTTTTAATCGAGATGATATATAATGTAGTGATGGCAAGGCTCGGCTCTTTAACCCACGAGCTCGGCTCGGGCTTGTGGATCGTGAAAAACGAGCCGAGCTTGGCTCGTTGCTCAGGGGCGAGCCGAGCTCGGCTCGCGAGCTCATGTTTTTTTTTTTTTTTAAATTTTTGGCTTATCAAATTGGCTCGTGGGCTCGATTGAGCCCCCTGCTTGGCTCGGGCTCGAGCTCGTCATTTGACGAGCCCGAGCTGCCCACGAGCTAGGTTTTAACAAGCCGAAAAGTCGCTCGTCCCGTTTGACATCCCTATATATATGCTTCATTTGTGCGTACCTTGACATTCTAAAAGTAAAAATAACGCCCGACTTAAACCAATCTGACGTAACTCGTTAGGGTAGTGCTCACATGTTTGCTAACAAACATAAGTATGCTTCCACCCCTCCCTTCACGTATTACCTCTACTATGGTGAATATGTGATATCTAGACCCTGTTTCCGTGAACACATAATTACTATTCTCAAACTAAATTTGTCCACTTTAGGATTGTTTTTTATTCTTAAAAGTATTCCTGGTAAATGTTTGTAGGATTTAACAAGCCTTAGAATATTAAAGACACTAAACACTTGTATTTTCTCCTTGAAACTCTAATAACACTCAAAATGATGAATATGTAAAGAGACTTTTGTAAAACTCTTATAAATGGAATGATTTCAATTGCGGTGATGTAATAATTGTGTAGAGGAATGAAATTTATTTCATATATATGGATTCTCAATCGTACACCACGGAAAGATTTCAAAAATTCATGAAAAGATGCATTTTTCATGAAAAGGTACCAAAAAATGAATCAAAAATTTCAAACCCAACAGTCAAAAAATTGGTCTGAGCCGGCTTCAAGAGTGCCAAGGCCAAAATTTCAGCTCCTCCGTTTTTCTTCTCATTTTGTTTTCGATATTTTCGTACTTACTCTACATATTCATGTGGATATATTACAATTCTAATATACTCATCATTATAAATTAAACACCAAATTACATCAAAAATTGTAAGCATCTCTTTTTATAGCAGGAATTGCTCCCCATACCTACTTGGCTTACCGTGACCTTGTGATCCAATAAATTCTCAAGTATCACTCAAATATGAAATATAAGCAAAAAAAAAGAATAGGGTGAGCTTAAAGCAAATTACTTGAACAATTCGTACTATCCATAAAGATGTAAACAGATAGTCAAATATAGTTTGAAGGTAATAATTCTAATTAACTGATTATGTGCTTGTTTGGTAGAAATTTTGTTAATTGATTTTTTGACTGTTAGCGATAAAGTGGATCCTACTTGTGAGAGAAGAATTAAAAAATGACGGCTGAAATAGTGAAATAACGGTCAAAAAATTAATTTCAATTGAGTTTTAAGCTGTACCAAACATACTCTATATAATTTATCAAGTACTCAAATTAACGTGTGGACAAATGAACACTTAAAATAACTACCTACGCAAATTTGAAATATCGAGGCCAACAATTTAGCTATTTTCTTCAAGATGTAAAGTTTCAATCTAAATAGACTGATGTTCTAGAAAACTAAGTTCCATTTTTGAATAATTTATAAGTTCCTAATAAGTACTCAACTACCCCATATCCAACGACTCAAAATGTTATATCACCAGTCTCAAATTGATTATATATTCCTCCATTACATATGATTAATGCGATTTTCCAAACTGAAGGGGATTAAAATTATTTTTAGTAGATTTTAATAAAAGTTCATGAAACGTATGATTGAAAAGTTGTTAATATCATAAAATGTGTAATTAAAATTAAATATCACTTTAACTTAGATTAAAATTTGAATTTGAATTTGAATTTCTACCAAACAAAGGCTTAATAGAAGTACAAATTTAGCACTTTGTATTCAAAATTTTAAGACTCAATTTATCTCTTGGCTAAAAAACTGTCGACAAATAGTTATCAAAATTGAGGTGTAAAATGCTATTCTTGTGCTTTTTAGGTTATAAAGTGAAAAATCAATATATCTCAAATCGCAAACTCTCATCTCCAAGTTTGAAGGTAAATACTAAATAGGGACGGTACCATTAATTCGATCTTTATGTCCATAAAGATATCAGAACTATCAAACCACTCACCTGGTCAACGATAACGAGGGGAACTTATATTTATTTGCCAAATATATTAAAAAGTGGTTAATGTCACGTGAAAATGTGATTTTGACGAGAATCTTTTTCTATTAGGGCCTGGAAGCTTAAATTGAAACCATTTCCATTTGATGTATCACCGTTCCTGATGTCACGTCGCAAGATAGATTGGTCTTGGAAATGGCGTTGGACAAAATGGTCAATTTGAAACAAAAGTTGGGTGATAAATTTGAATAAAATTGAAGTTGAGTGACCAAAGTAAATCAAATTGTAAGTTGGACGACCTCCGGTAAAATTTTTCCAAACTTTTTCAGATTGAAACACAAAATTTTCCCAAAAGAATTCTATTAATCTTTCAAACATAATTTCTATTGAGCTCATGATTAAGTATTCGAATTTCTCGCCATTTCTCTTGCTGTGGATCGCATCGATCGTGCAGAAATGCTTGTGCTCTTCGATCATCAATCCATCTAAAGTCAAAACTGTCTCATGGAAACCCAGGTGTTTAAATAGTTAATTAAGAATTGAAAATTATTTAGTTTCTGAATCAATTATTATTTCTTATTTTTTTTGGTAATTAAGTAATATTGTATTGCACTGATTGAGCGATTTATGGAATGGCACTTCAGAGCATTTGTTTACGAAGGATTTCTTACGAAAGATGAATGCAACCATTTAATATCTCTCGTGAGTGTTTCTTTGTTGAATCATATGTTTTCACATTTATGTGTCACGTATTAGATTAACATTATGTGATTAAATTAGGCAAAATCAGAGTTGAAGAGATCAGCGGTGGCGGACAATGAGTCTGGAAAAAGTACGCTGAGCGAGGTTCGGACCAGCTCTGGAATGTTCATTCCGAAAAGCAAGGTTTGATTTTGTCATTTTATTGTTGCTGGGTTTGCTGTTGTATGGCTTTTAAGTGTTAAGTGTATTAAATGATAGATTCCAAAATAATGCTATTCAGCACCACTCAAGCACCACTCAAGCACCAGTCTAGATGACAACTACATGTCATTAAATGATATATTCACTTGAATGCAACAGCAAATTATTCATTTAATTAAAACCATCAAGTGGGACACCTAAATTAGTGCTTTGGCACGACTTGTGCATGTTTCATTTAATTAAACATACAAGTGTGGACATCCATTACTATTTTGGAAAGGCTGTCCTATTCAAGTTTGAATGTAATAGACAGTCCAACATTTATTTCAAAAGTCATTTTGGTTTAAATGAGTGCTTAGGAATGTTAAAAATTGCATAATTTGCTAGTTAAGTGATCACAAATGTGTCCGTGTTGAACCGAATCTTCATGGAGACAGCATTAGACATTTCATATGTTAAAGAGCCTAGTTTAAGATAAGTTAAATGTCAACTTCATCTCATTGGCTCATCTTTTGAAGAGTGTTTGGCCAGTGAACATTGCAGATATTTTATAGTGATTTTATTTTAATGTTCTGTAAATGTTCTAGAACTTGTCATTTTAACCATTTTGAAAATATGCACAGTACAAGGAATGCTTTTGTGAAATCTACTGGAATTTGAAAGCTCTCTTCAGGCCAACTTATTCTTCTATTTCATGGTTCAGCCTAAATTTAGGCTTTTGATTGTTGAGAATTTTATCTTACTCTTTCATTTTTCCATCTCTTCCTGTAGGATCCTATCGTTGATGGCATTGAAGAGAAGATTGCTGCGTGGACATTCTTACGAAAAGGCATGACATATTTAATAAAGATGTGACTTCAATAAATTTGCTTGCTCATGCTATCAACAGAGACTTGTTCAAATTGGATTTAACTGACGAATACTGAGATAATTAGAGGAAATTTGCTTAAGCAAATCTCAGAATCTTAAGAAAAAACAGGCATCTAAATTATCCAAATTTTATTTGGTTTTCCAATTCTAGAGATGTGAAATATATAGTTTTATTAATTCTGAAAAAAAAAAAAAAAAATGAAATGAAGACAACAACATGCAGTGTGCATACATACTGCCTTCTGCTGCCTTGAAAAAAAAAAAATTGAAATGAAGACAACAACATGCAGTGTGCATACAGACTGCCTTCCGCTGCCTTCAAAGAGGTAGCAACTGTTGCTTGCACATAGGCAGCTACTTAAATGCCTGTGTTTTATTAATAATAATAATAAAAAAAAAAACACGAGCTGGAGCTAAAAGCTTGAGTCGAGCATAAATTTTTTGGTCGAGTAAAAGCTCTGCTCGGGCAAAAAAAAAACTCGAATCATTTTTACTCGAGTTGAGCTCGAGCCTTAAATTTCGATTAGCGAGCGGGCTGGCTCGGCTCGTTGACATTGACCATCAATGTGGTTGAGAAGTTGCTAGTCTAGTCGAGCATGTGGACTTCTCGGTCGGAGTGCACCAGTGTTTGCAAGTGGGAGTAAGTGAATAATTACTACAGTAAATAATGGAATGTCAACTAACTATTCATTTTTATATTATTGCGTTCGGAATTTTCCTTGCCAACTTATGGACAAGGTCAAGATGTCTAATGTTACAACATAATTAAAACCCTTGGTGGATTTTGAAAAATTTGATCTATCTTATTAAAACAGGGGGCTACACAAAAATACCATTCGAAAGAACAAGTTCAATATAGAAGTTTTTGATTCATCCAACATTACAGACGGCATGTACAATCATATATTTTTTGGTAATCTGTTTACTCTAATTCATTTTTCAGTACAATTTTAGGACAAGCAGGATAAGAGAAAATAATCGTGTGAAAGGAAATAATAATTAAAGATTGATTGGTTGTTGAAGTAACTACACTTAGTATTTATGTTTCTGTTGTTATAATACTCCTATCATCCCACAAAAATAGGCTTATTTCCATTTTT
>NC_036258.1:4917026-4950792 GCF_002742605.1 Olea europaea var. sylvestris | reverse complement strand
AAAAAAAAACTCGAATCATTTTTACTCGAGTTGAGCTCGAGCCTTAAATTTCGATTAGCGAGCGGGCTGGCTCGGCTCGTTGACATTGACCATCAATGTGGTTGAGAAGTTGCTAGTCTAGTCGAGCATGTGGACTTCTCGGTCGGAGTGCACCAGTGTTTGCAAGTGGGAGTAAGTGAATAATTACTACAGTAAATAATGGAATGTCAACTAACTATTCATTTTTATATTATTGCGTTCGGAATTTTCCTTGCCAACTTATGGACAAGGTCAAGATGTCTAATGTTACAACATAATTAAAACCTAGAAAAAATGAAGAAGAAGAAGAGTTATTTTTTGTGCTGGCTTTTTGCTTTATAATTTTCAATTTTGTATCTAATATGAGCATTTAGTGGGCTCTTTTGGGTCTCAACGTCTCATCAATCATTGTGATTCTGATTTGATGAAATTATATTTACAAAGAACTGTGTTGGACGGCCAAGAAGATTTATTGTTTTACAAAATGTTAATGGATCACAAGGAGATTCCATCTTGTCATATCATGAAGTCAATAATTGAAAGCAATATCAGCTTATGAGCATTGGACATTTTTCTCCACTAAAAAAAATTAAATTTTCATTTTAAGTTACTTATTTCATCTGAAAGATGATCTAATAAATATCGGCTATTGGCATGATACATCAACGTATTGATGAGTAAATTTATGATGAATTTTAATATTTGAATAAAACCACTTTTTCTACAAACTGAACATAAACTTATTGTTTATTTTTAAAAGGGTAAATAAGACTTTTTAAAATGTAATTTTTAAATACAGCTACGCACGCTCTCTGTTCAACATCGAGAGATACGTAGACTAATTAACGGGCTTGATTCTTGTTGTTTCTTGCTATGGAGACATTAACATATAAAATGTGATTGACTGTCCCTGTAAGAAATATCAAGATCCATGCTTACTATTGGCAGTTAATTGAACATTAATTTGAGTGATTATCTTATAACTAGTTTAAGAAAAGGTTTGGCCAGCATTACATTCACATGATCTAATATGACAACTAAATAACAACTCTATTTCTTGATATTATTCTTCGACCTACAATTTGTTGGAATGATCTTGTTACTATATTTGAACTACTGCTTGTGGGGAGGCCACCCGGCCTCGAATGGGAGGGGGCTTAGCTATGGATCCTCCCTACTTGCAGTCAGGGTAAAAAGAATATAAAAGCGATTCCTGTAGTAGAGCAAGGGAAATGGGAGCAATCTAAATCGTGAAAATAGGATTGTGGGAGAGTCAAAATGCAACATAATAACACAAAAATAAGAGTTGCAACTTTGTCAAAGATAGATGTAATTTAGGCCCTATTTGGCCCCCATTTTTTCAAATTAAAATGGGAGGAATAGTATTTTTTGTAGAATGAGTAGTTGATAAATAAGGAAAAAATTTCGATTTACATGTAATATTATTCTATGAAAAATTGTGTAATTGAAAATAGATTAGAGAAAAATGAAATTTAATTTAATGGAGGCCAAAAGGAACTTAGAGCTTTGGAGTTATGAGTGGTTGACTATCTCCAATTTTGGATTGAAATTAGGCATATTATGATTGATTTGTCCACAAAATTTATTGAAAAAACAAAATCATAAGCACACAAGTGCCGAATCGACCACTCCCAAAACACCTATCATAAAACGAACGTAGGTACAATTAACATAAAAGAATTTAAGTTGACTTGTCGAGTAGATTGACTAAAGTGTCAAATTTAAACTTGAAAAAATTACGAATTTTTCAACCTCACCATTTAAGAGCATAATATCGTGCCATTTGACCACTTTATTGATAAATGGAGTGAGATCAACCGTTAAAAAAAGAAACCTGTTTTTAAAATAATAAAATTAAAGTCAATTGATTCGATACAAATTCCACTGTACATAAGGAATCTTTTGAGGAAAACATCATGTTACGTGTCAGCATGTTTAAAAGTTATTTTTAAACAAATATAATACTTTTTAAAAAGTAAGTTTTATTGATAAAAGAAATAATTATGAGAAAACATGTTTGATTAAAGAAATAAAAATAAGTTAGTTTCAAGCTCAACCTAATATTCCCACTTATGTGTCAAAGAAAAAACTATTATTTTCTTTTCAATATGCTGCCCAACTAAAGGATTTGCAATCCTCTGATAGCTACAACAATTATTAGTTAATTGATTTGAAGATATATTAAACAAAGGGACTATCTTTTTGGAATTTTCTTACTGTCCTGAAGCACATTTGTCAAGACACGATTCTATTCAATTTTTGAGAGTAAAGAAAAAAGAGACGAGGGAATAATTTTTTTTTTTTTTTTTTTTTTTATCTAATTCGAATGAGAAAATTCTAATATTCCTGGATAAGGAAAGGCATTATCGAATGAAGTTTAGTGGGCATCTAGAATTGTTCACATCATACTTTTATTGTTAATTAATTTGAATATTGTGATTTGATTGAAATTTTTATAGATTAGTTGATTATAATTGTTTGTGCAATGATTTCATTTTTTGAAGTTGAAAAAGTAATGCTCCACTTTCTAGAATTCAATCTTCATCAAATTCATTTTTATCCACAAATTTCACGAACTAATAACATTTATCAATTTTTTTAAACAAATATTTTATTAATTTTTATCAAAATCTACTAAATTTATATGTCAACCCTCATGCATAATTTTTAATTCGCAACTTCGAAATGCACTTCATTTTGTTTGCAGATAAAACATTTTAAGGGTTGCAATTCCTTGCCAACATATGCTTAGACATGTCAAATTAAGAAATTGGTCCCATGCCATATTACGAGTGACTTTAGTTTGGCCAGAGTAACATCTCTAGTTGTAACCTACGTTTCTTTTTGGCCCATATTTTTTAAAATTTATTTTCAATCCCACATTTTATAAAATACACAACTCTTATCAATTTTTCAATTACACGTTTATTCAACTTTTATCGCTAAAATTTTAATTTTGAGTAAAACCAACAAAGGGCTACATGTCTCTTTAAAGGATTAAGTGGGGGCCAAGGTTCATTCGCTAGAAGGTATATATTTTGTCCCATACAATTTTCATTTTTTTAAAAGTAATTAAATGCAAGAAATAATGGAAAGAGTGATGGGCAATGAGATATATATAAAATATTAGGGGGAAAAAAGTGTGCCTGAAGAAAGTAGAGATGACAGAAAAATCCATTATACTTGCTGCTCGCGGGTCGTGTCCTTAACATGACAAGAATTCCCCACCATCCGGTACACAGGGCAGGGAGTGGTGAGGTAAGGGCGGAGAAAAATGTCCCTCATTACTCGTCTCGTTTAAAATTCATTTCAAAATAGAAGTTTTTTATCATATCAAAAGAAAAGAATCGTCATCATTTATATGAAAAACATTAATTTTTCTACAATTTGAAAAAAAAAAATTCACAAACTAAAAACATTGAATAAAAAAAATAATACAATCATGCTACACATACATGTTCAAAAACAGGTGAAACACATATCGATGCACTATTGGACAATTCGAAAAATAAAAATAAAAAATACCAATCATTTGCTGCCAAATCAATTTGTGTTGTTCTTCTCTAATAAGTTTGAGTAAGTAGTTTTATTCAAAATATTAAGCTCATGTTTGATCCCTATTAAATTAAATTACATTACATTTCATTTTTTTTCTCCTATTTTTAACTACATAATCTTCCATAAAATAATATTACACGTAAATTGAAAAATTTTCCTTTTTTTTCATCCACTCATTTTTAAAAAAAATACTATTCCCCCATTTCCATTTTCAGATAATGGGAATCAAACAGGGGGTAAACAGGGCAGTAAAGCCACTCCGTTTCATCCCGAACTCGCTTTGCTCCTGCACCTGCACCTGCACCTACACTCACACTCGCTTTGCCGTAATAAAGTATGAGGACAGAACAAGGAGACAAAAATACTCAACCAGATAAGGAACGAAAATAACTGCTCCGACCCACCCCTCACCATCCCTAAGGAGAGATATTGGAAAGACAATACCACTAGGGGGCCTAATGGAACGGCTCTTGAAATGATGCCACAGAATATCAAAATCTTTTCAAGGTCTGTAATATGTGTGATAAAACAAAACAAACTGCACAATTCTAGAGAAGGAAAACCTAAGCAAAAAGGAAAGAGTAGACTCTAATATTGTACTGTGGACAAATTTTGATCTTCCTCTCTCCACCCTGCCAACACAAAATTATCAAATTCTCTGTTTAACCATTCATAGTGTCTGATTCCCCAAGATCTGTCAATCCCAACTTGTCTTCCTTTATAATTTTGTGTTTCCAAGCAAGCCCATAAGACGAATCATGGAGGTAAATCAGTTGCAGAGGACTTTTCTTGAATACACTGCGGCTTTATATCGTGAGGTAAAATAATGGGGAAAAGATAAATTTTCTTGAATTTGAATATATGCTGTTGCTTTTATTTAGTTTTTACGTGTTTATTTGGAGTTTTGATTTGTGGATTTTGTTTTGTAGGGATTCTTGGATAGTCAGTTTACTCAGCTGTACCAACTTCAAGATGAGAGCAACCCAAAATTTGTTGTTGAAGTCGTGTCTCTCTTCTTTGACGATTCTGAAAGGCTTATCAATGATCTTTCCAGAGCTCTGTGAGTTTCTCTCCCTGTATTGTATTTATTTTTAAGTATAAGGATGCTAAGGCGTGCCATTCTATCTTAAAATTGAACACAAAAAAGATTAAGCTCATGTTTGAGACCCATTATCCAAAAATTCATTCCTTTTAAAATTTATTTTTGAATATACATTCTATCAATAAAATAATTTGCAGGTAAATTCAAAATTTTTGTTCTACAAAAAATTACTATTGTGGAAATCAATTTTTTGTGAAATATGGGGCAAAAACATCTACGAATACTCGTTTGGTAACATAAATCTTGAAGCCTAACAAGTCAAATAAGCTTTAGATGGAGCGGATTGCCCGGTTTTATTATTGGGGTCATTATATGTGTCTTCTTCCAGGGATGAGCCGAATGTGGATTTCAAAAAGATTGATGCTCATGTTCATCAGCTGAAAGGAAGCAGCTCCAGGTATCATGAATTTCTTGGTTTAAAGAAATACAAGCAGACAAGAGAAAACTTTTTAGAATCAGAACCTACTTATTAGCACCTCAAGTTTGATCCTTATAATTATTTTAGGTATAAATGCTTGATATTGTTACTAAATTGTGTAAAAATAGTAACGAGTCAATTTATGTGTCTGGACTCGTTACTGGTAAAACTTTTGCGTTTCATGACAAATTTTAATTGCCAAAAGACGTCGAAAAAGAAGCAAAACTGGTATTGATATTACAGTTTTATGTTATATTAACTGTTGTTTGTGGTATAACAGCATTGGTGCTCAGAGGGTAAAAAACTCTTGCATTTCTTTTCGCAATTCCTGCGAAGGGCAAAATACTGAAGGGTAAGAATTTCCCCGAATTAAGTATTATAAGAAAATTAGATGAGTATAATGAGGACTTGTCTGCACTTAGATTTTGAACCTTTTGAGTTTAATGAGGAGTGTTCTGTAATGACATAGGTGCTTGAGATGCTTGCAACAAGTTAAACAAGAGTATCTGCTAATCAAGAACAAGCTTGAAGATCTATTTCAGGTGAGTCCAGGGACTTTTTTCATAATTCTGAATCGATATGGTAACTTCTGTTGAATTGTTTGGAATTTAATTCTATTCATATATCGAAAAGAACAAATGGTAAATAAACAGTGCGAGCTAAATGTTATAAAAATAAAAATATTACAGCAATGGAGAAAAAATAGTAGAAGAAAATGATGATCGTGAAATCCGGCAAATGTTTGAACACGAAGAATATATTGTCGTCCTCAAACGATACTTGCCTTCTCTCGTTTTGCTTTTAAGGATTGAAAATGGCAAATAGTTTGTAAGATTAAACAAGTCTTAAATCTTAATGAAGAATAACAAAAGCAAAAGTGGGCTTCAAAAATGAACAAGTGAAAAAGGAGGAATTTGATTATGTATAAAGACAATTTCTCTCAAAGTTGGATGAATAATGTAATATCATGTGTTTTGGGATGAACACAAGAAGTATTTATAAATTTTCAAACATCCCATACGAAGTGGTTTCAACTCAAAGCAAAGAGGTGCAATGTTTCATTAATAAAACCACCAGAAAATTCAAAAAAATCCAGCCAACGGTCGAAATTTATAACTATGCGGTCGCATAGTTTTAACCTTGGCTGCCTTTGATATCTTTGCAAGGGTCTATCTGACCGTATGCCTAAAAGGCCTATGCGACCATCATGGCCTTTAATTTCCTCTTTTAATTCATCCATCCAAGATCTTGAACAACAAGATTTCAACAGTAAATAAAATTGTTTGCTTTGTGTAATGGTAGTGTTCCTGTCCTAACACGAATTCTTTATATAACAGTTGGAGAAACAGATTGTGGCAGCTGGTGGATCAACTAACTTGGTGGAATGGATGCTCTGAAGCCTCTCTAATGAATGCAAAGGCATGGGAAACATATGGAGAAACTTTTCTGATTTTTTTCTTTTTTTTTTTGGAAATTACTTTGTTAAGCTTAAGGTACCTTTAGCTAGTTCTGAGATTCTGCTCTGTATCAACTTTTATGAAACTAATATGCTGGATCTAGTTCTGGACTTGGAAAGTTTTAGTGTTAATAATGCATTATGATTATCTAATAATGTAATCCAAGTTTCTCTGGCTCCCTCCCTATCTGTATCAAATTAGGATTAGATGCTGTTCATGGGGATTTGCCTAAGGAGTGAGAGGGTTCTTGGGGTTTCGTAATCCCGCATGAAGATGTAAAATGGAATCAATTGTGACTATTTTGGCTCTTAAGCAAGAAAACTTTAATTCTTGTTGACTAAGTGTCAGGGAAATAGTGATAAGCTAATATTTATTATTTTTATTTTTTTGTTCTTTATGTATATCATTACTTACAAATTGATTTATAAACACATGATTTAGTGAGATATGACTAAATCAAAAGGAATATGCTACTTGTAGATAATGTGGTGTCCATAATGGTGTTTACGGGAGATTCACTTAAGATAAATTATATTTTATTCGTTATGAACACCCTGATGTATGTATAACATAATCCAAATCAACTTTTCTTCAATCAAATAATAAGAATAATAAAAAAATTCACTATCTTTTTGGCACCTCGTTTATCATTAACATTTTATGTAATTCCTTAAATACAAGTAACATTATTCAAATTATTTTTTTAGGTTAAAAAAAGGCTAATTACACGTTGAGATTTGACCTTCATGGTTACGTTAATGGAGCATTGGATTTTAATCAATGTTTGCGTCAATCAAGGTGACAATTTTCAACTGATTTGCGTGCGTAGTATATTTTCCCTACAAAAGTGCAAGATTTAATTGATGTGTTTTTAAAAAATGATCGGAGGGAAAATTGTTATTTTTTTAAAACTGTCCAATGGTGTGTTACTATGCGATGGAGGGTAAAAAATGATGTAAAGGAAGATGCAAATGTAGCATGATTTTATTTTTTCCTAAGCTTGTTTATGTACATTTAGATCTTTTAATGGGAGAAAGGCCCATTCCAATTTTTCGAAAATTAATATTTAGAGAAAGTTTGTTTTTCATTTTTGTAAAAATGAAAATGAAAAATATAGTCGTTATGAACCCCACATAAGAGATAGAAATTTAAATTTGGTGGTTTGATATGATTGATAACAATTATATTTTTCATTTTACTGAGAAAAGAATGAGAAATAAACAGGGGCTTAATATCCCCAAAGGAAAATTGATATATACACTTGAAAAAAAGAGAAAAATAAATAAGGACAATAATATTCACATTACAACTATAGCACATTTTAATCACAATTAAAGTCTCCAATTTTTACTCATTTTCGCATTTATATCCTTTACTTTTTCATCACATTATTATTCTTCACCTTCAGTTAATTAGTTTTATTTTATGGACTATGGTGGTTTTTTGTCCAATTTTTTTGTTACGTGCTTTGAAATGAAGAACAGTATTTTATCGAACTTTTATGTTCGTTATTTTTCTTTTAGTCTATCTAACAATATAATGGACCATAAGCATTTTTATACTCTACTAATATATTTTTTTGGTGGAAAATATGATCAAAGACGATGAATTTAGCATTCCTTCAAAATTCCAAATAGTATAGTCGAAAGTCTCAAACAATGCCACAAAGCTGGCTCTTTTACTGCAATTTCAGTCAATTTCCCTTTCCCCTGAAAAACTATTTCAAAGAAAGATGTTGGGGTTGAATGCAGGGAAAATCCCAGTAGACGAATTATCCTAACCAAAGAGAAAATAAATATTTTTGAGAATAAATTCATCAAAATGTCCTTCAATTTCTAGCTATGACCAAGGAACAAATCTAATTGTTCCTTGGTCCCGGAAATACAGAAACAACCATTAATAAAAATTATAATATTATCAAAGAAATGCTAAATATCTAAAACATGTGAATATCTAAAGTTATCATTGTTGCCACATGTAAAATTACAGAATCTGCGTGCATCCAAATAATGCCTATAGTAGAAAGAGAATAAGCAATGTCCTTCCAAAGCGATCTATTAATCTACTAATATGTTGTAAATTCTTAATTGTTCCATCATCAACAATGAGAGTTACAAAAAAAAGTCTATGAAAGTAAGAGCATGAATTTGATAATACTATTGCCAGTAAGTACTTATTCACTCCAATTTAAAGGGTTAATAACAGTATAAATTCACTATCTAATAATCTGCTGCCGAGAACTTATACATCATCTTGTACCTGTACTATATATTAGAAGTCTGAAAGTACAACTTTCGCATCCAAGTTCTCTTATTCCTTCAAGTATCGTGCCTCAATTCTATTCAAGTCTAACAAAGGAGAAGCCAAGAATTATGATTTCCATAGCTGGCTAACAATGCAAGGAATGGTGCTACCCTAGATTTTTTCCAAGGAACATTCACCATAAAACATGGCTAGCATAGACTTAAATGGTTGCAGGAAAATATGTATGAGCAAGAATTAAAACGGAAAGGAACAGAAAGCACAATGAGGTCCTCAAATCCAACCGCACAACAGAATGAAGAAGTGGTATTTTCCATGATGTGAGGAAATGACAACTCATAGTTTCATTTCAAAAGAATGTAATTCAGATAACCGGGTTGCTAATGACATGAGCATTCAATCCTATAGTCCCTAAAAATTTTGCTTCATAAAATGTTTGCATAAAAATCTGAAATCTTTAGTCCAATAAACACCAAATCAATCCAAAATTCTCACCAACCACCACTATCATGCCATATACAGCATGGACCATAACATCGTGAGTATACTTTACCTCTTTTTCAATATCACCGACGTTTACTATAAGGTTTTTTACATACTTTTATATGACATGGGATTTTCAGGTTATCTAAGCACAAAGGCGAATCAATGCTGAACACGTTTCCTCCCAAAAAACCACAACTCTTTTCCCTACTTCTTTATAATTTTATCTTAAGACCTCAATGGCATTTGCTAGTGGAAAATAATAGTACTAAAAACCTTCTTATTAACAAGGATCTTATTAGAGTATTTTTATAGATTCAAAAAGCCAAATTGATTGAACTCTCGACCAAAGATGATTTATTTCATTCCACTCCACCCAATAAATAGTTCCAAATTTGTTATCGACAAGCTGGATAACTAATCAGGAAACCACTATTAAACACTTCTTGAAGTTCTTTTCAGCATTTTGCACAAACAGTATATGCCGCAGACATAGTTTTACCATTAGCTTCGACTCTTCATTTTATCAGTATCAAAATATCTGTATGAATAGCATCAGCCCAAATACTCGAGCAGTTCAACAGTCAGCCATTCAATTTTATTGTTACATCATGTTTTCATTCGACCAGATCTATACCAACTTTATGACATATACCATGTTGAACAATACTTTTGTGGATAAGATGAAAATGATAAAAATAGACAACAATCCTTCGCGTTCACAAAACCTGACCAAGAAGAAACCTCCTTGCAGTAGCAGATTTCTTTTCATAATGCAAGCCTGGATCAGATTCGTCATGGAACCAACCCACTGAATTCTGAGCTTCTAGCAAAATTTGTGAAATCCCTGCTTTTAAAAAATGCGTGAATGAAGATTCTACTCTTTTAGGAGTGAAAAAATTGAAATTAAAAAAATAAAATAACACTCAAATCCACTAAATACAGGTGAAGGATTAACTCTATCCCATGTAGCTTTGAGGAAACCAAATAGAATTTAGTTGACAACTTGGTGGACAATCATGTGAGTTGGCAGGCATCATATTCATTCATTTGAAAAACTGTTTTTGAAATCAATGGCAAGGATCTTTCCAACACATACATTGTCAACCAAGTTGTAAAACATGGTCTTACGACTAGCTTAGTTCTATACAAAATAACATGAAAAACTCACATACCTCAGTTAAACCATAACAAAAAATAGAACACAATATGTATCCACTAAATACAGGTGAAAATTTAAGTGTATCACATGTACCTTTGATGAAATCAAATAGAAAATAATGAATGAATATACGTAATTGAAGAAAATGAAAATGAATTTTTCAATTTCACTCATATTTTTTGAAAACAAAAAACCACAACAATTGCAATGAATCCATATAAAAATTCAGGGAACACATATAATAATTAATAAAAAGGTGTATTAACGTGTCAGTGAGCATAATTTCCAAATTTCCAATTGAAATTAATAAAAAAAAGGAAACAGAAATAATCTCTTCTGAGGAGGCGACAAATTATTTAAACTCAAACCCACTGCAAACAAGGAGCGAAATTCACGATATACGTAAATATACATATCAATACATCCACGAATACGTATACATATATTAATAGATGTGAATTAAGTTAATAAAAGATGGACCTCCAGAGACGGTTTGTTTGTTCTTGCGGATGTCATGAATGGTGGCAGAGATTTTCCAGTAGAGCGGGCGGCCAACGTAGTACAGCGTCAGCAGCATCAGAATCACCACCACTAAGCGGAATGCAAGCCTCGCCGTTACAGACGCCATTGATTCAAGCGCTTCCACTCTCACTGATTGTTCTATAGAGAGAGGGGTCACTTGATTTGTTGCACGATCTTTTGTGTTGACTTTCATATATTTTTCTTATTTTTAGAGAAATTTGCATCGGAGGTCCCAAACTGTTCATTAGTTCCAAATTTCTAAATCATAGTTGATATGTCTCACAATTTAAAAAATGTGCGGTAGAAGGACCCTTGGACGGTTTCGTGTAAAAACCGTCAATTGACCAAAAATCAAGCCTCTGACCATAATTTGACCATCTTTAAAAAGGCAACATTGCCTTTTAATTAAAGAGTTCGACGAATGGACTTATTGTCAAATGCCCCTCCACTTTTTCAAATTGGCAAAAAAAATTCTTCCGTATAAACTTTAAAGCACGATACACTCCACTTCCCTGCCATCCAATTCCATTAGTTTAAGTGTTAAAAAGGTTAAAAAATGCCCAAATTAAAAAAAGAATAATTGTAGGTGTGGTCCTAAACTTTTTATTTTTTTACAAATTGTACCAAAACTTTCATATGTACCATCTACAATTTCAAACATTTAAAACTTTATTTTCTTCCCCAAATTTAAAAGTGCAAAATGGAAATGCTTGCTGCTAAAGTTTCAAAAGGACCTTTTAAGATTTTCATCTAGGACGATCATAGTTCCGTCTCTCTATAAAAAAACAATGGAGATTCAGGTGAATTATGTTCACAACAATTGAATAAGGCTCCGTCGAATCAAGGCGGAGAGAAGAGCACAAGCCTACTAACTACCTGCAAGTCCAGATAAATTTCTAAGGTAAAAATAAATAAATAAATAAAACTGAAAATGATGAATTCAAGTCAATGATTGAAACAATCTGATTAATAAACTTGTTTTATAACAGAATCTCACAGACTCTTTAGTCTTTGCCTTCAATTACGTCTATAAATGACTTGTAAATTTTATTATGACCATCCCTAATTGGTTGTCTCCAAATTCCATCATCAAGAAGTTTATTCACGATTTCTTGTATTCAAGAGATGACTTATTATTATTCTTAATAATACTATTTTACTGAAAAATGTTTAACTTTCTACCTAAAATTACTCCACTTTATTTTTTTAAGAATAAAGCTAGTTGTGTACAAGGAGTTACAGAAAATTTTATAAATTGAAAAAGTGTCATAAAGAAAGTGATTTTTTTTTCTTTTATTTGCTTGAAGAGATTTTGTTCCAATCATATTTCATTATATCATGTATTTGTAAATCAATTTGTAATACAATCGATTTTAAATGACTGGACTTTTATGAAAGAAACCAAAGCCCCTTGTGGAATTTGCCCCTATAATGCCAAGACATTTACACCCGGGTCTAAACAGCAAAACCGGAATTTTCAGATACGGAAAAACCCTAACCAGATTACTCGATTGTACTCTCTCTTTCTCTCTCCGGTGGGCGGTGGGATTCTATTGCCATTCCCGCAGGTAACTGTCTCCTCATTTCTTCCAGTCTATTTCTCTTTTTATACAACCGTACATGTATTACGTGTGATATGTATGTGTACAAATGGTTGATATTGTTCGTCAGAGAGAATCTCTCGTTACCATTTTTTCTGTTATTGCTTCTACTGAGAATTTTCATTTAGCAGCTTTCTCAAATGATAGAATTTTATTTTTTTTTCCCTTTTTTTATAAATATTATTTATTTATTTTTGTGGGGGTGGGGGAGGAGGGGGTGGTGGGGATGGTGTTGTAGATTTCATTTCGGAGTGATTTTATGGCATAAAAAGCGTATGCCAATTCATTATTCGAATGTGGAAAGCTTAATCCTTTTTCCCCCCAGTTGATGGTAAATTGATTATACTGTATTCAAGCATATGTGAATTCATCTGTTTGAATGTGAAGCTGATTTTTTTCCGATTGATTTTACGGTATATAAGATACATCGAAGCTCATAATAATTCATCAATTTGAATTGATGAAAAGCTGAATTTCTTTTTCCAATTTCCTTGTTTTAGTTTGTCCTTGAAAGTAAGAAATGGGTGAGAAGAAGAAGGCTGGTGCAATGTTGGTGAGGCTTGTTTCGGCCGCTGGGACAGGATTCTTCTACGTGGTGAAGAAGACCAAGAGGCTTCAAAGCAGTCAGATAAAACTCGAGTTTCGAAAATACGACCCTCGTGTTAATCGCCATGTCCTCTTCACCGAGGCCAAGATGAAGTGAGTCAAATTCCGCATTTCCTCGTTGAAGGAAGCATGCAAAATTAATCAAATTGATTTGTCGATCACGAGTTTCTAGGTTGGTGTTACTTTGAATTGAACAATTTCTCAGATGAAATCGGCTGAATAGAGCTATTTTATTGAAATTTGTCGTTCTAAATGGTGATAACTGATAAGCTACTTGGAATTTGTGGTTTTATATTGTTGATCGTTGAGAATCTTTAACACCTTAAACTGCTGATGATTGACATTATAGCTTATGTTCTAGTGATTAAGTCGTATTTTTATTTTTATTTTTTTGTAGGGAGTTATAAGTTTTGCAGTTGATTATTAGATGACATCTTTTTTGGATTTAGGCAAGTTATGCATCATGATTGCAAACTTCAACTGGTATCCTTTAGCGTGTTTTCAAAATATGGCCCACATCCAAAAAAAAAAAATTGAACGCAAAAATTTAAACAGTATGCTTGGTTGAAGACAGGCCACAGATAAATGTGGTGAGGCAGACCGAGAGAAGCCATAAATAGATACTCCTTAACTTCGGGGCACCCATAGTCTTTGTTTCTTGGACAAAATTGGACAAAATTGTAAGTATCCATTATTTATGATCATAAGAGTTCAAGATCTCCGATGAAGATTGAACATCACGCTATAATCTTATCAGATAATAGCCCACATAACCTATCAACACCCGAGGAAGATGACACCCTGAAGACAGGCAGATTACACGAAAGTCTCTGCAGAAGCATTCAGTCAGATTTTTCTCTGGGGATATTTAACTAGCTTCTCTAGCCAAGTCAACACTCCTAACCATAGTTATTAAAATTGGACCGAACGGCCGATCTGGGAACCGTCCGGTCCAGGTGCATTAATGGGTCCATTGAACAAAGGATTCGGTCAAGAACATTGTGAACTCAAGCACCCCAGTACACTGTTAATTTGACAATCAAAATCCATCAAAGATAAATTCTTAGCCACTACATGAACATTGTTGAATCTTTTGGAATTTTATCAATTATACTTCGTAGGTTCTTTTGGAATAATTAACTTTTGCGTGAATAACACTGTACTTAATTTGATTTATTTGAACTTAGGGGAAAATCGGAGCCACTTGCTTAATTTCATGTCAAATAACTTATCTAATATTGCATGCTTGAGTTGTATACATCACCTCCAGCCATCAAATGTGAAGGAACCTTTCTGCAGTAATGCAATTTATTTGTTCACAAAGAGAAACTTGCAGGAAGGATGTTTTCTTCTCTAGATGTGCTAAGCCTCAACTCATTTCTAGAAAAACATACTAGCATGAGTGACTCTTCTACTCATTACAGTCACCTCCAGAGTTCTTCATACCTGGATTACTAGCACCCTTGTGCTAAAGAGAAGAGAGTGCTGGCTTTACCAGTTTCTACGACTAATAGTTGCATTTTAGTAAGACCTGTAAGTTCCCTTGTCGAAACCAGAATGACTGCATCTACTTAGGCTTCCATTTTAACCATTGATTTACCAAACTGGATGAAAAAAGACTCGGGAACTTCCAGTTGTTTCAAGATCCCAGCTTCAAAACCCCGAGTGTAGTTCAAACCTTGGGGCTTCTTTCTTTCTAAGAACTCGTCCACACCCCTAAAAAGACTGAACTTTCTACTTGATTCCTTGATGGCTTTCGTATTTTTCAGTTTCTGTTTTGATAATCAATTTTCTTGAATTAAAAAAAAAAATGCATTTTCTGCAATTTAGACCGGACTCTTGAAAATTGAAAATGAATTCAAAATTCAAAACTGAAATGCAAAATCAAAGGGGGCCTAAAAACTGAAATTGGGTTAAAGAATATATGGTATAATTTTCCAAACAACTGATTTTTTCCAAAATATAAAATAAGATCCTAAAAACGAAAAAAACAAATAATTGTAATTGAGGAAGAGCCTAATGGCTCTTTTTCTTTCTGTTTTTTATTAGAATAATGTTACACTTACAAGGATTTGTTCACAGAATTTTCACAGGGAGACAGTCACAGGGGCCTCTTTTTCTTTCTGTTTTTGATTAGAATAATGCTATACTTACAAGAATTTGTTCACAGAATTTTCACAGGGAGACAGTGTCTCCCTGTAAAAATTATGTGAACCATTTACCTGTACACTTGGCAAAATACTTCTAATTATATTATATTTAGTTTTTCAAAAATCGAATTATTCTGCCTATAAAAATAAGTTTTTTTTCCTACATTTTTACACAATTTTTAGTGTCTCATACTTTGTTTCTACTACTCAATTTCCATACTCTTTAAGTTCTCGCACACTCAATTTTGTGTACTATAGTTTCCAGTTTTTTTTTTTTTTTACCTTCGCTTAAAATAGATTTTTAAGTTTTAGATAAGTAATCTTTTCTAGATTAATTGTCATTATAACAAATGAATTCTACTTCTCCAGATCGTAATTCTATTTCTGATTCCAACGAGGTGAAGTTACACGACAGTTCAACTCCTCGTAATTTAGAAGATGGCAGTGCCCCATATTTGGGAGCAAGTTCTGGAAGAACAAAAAAGACTCGTCACACATAAGAGGTGTCGGATAGTTTTTCATTGAAAGAAGTATATGGTTGGAAAGAAGGAAATAAGAGTGGTTTGTAATTACTGTAAAAATCCAATGCTTTGGGTAAGAGTTTCGGCACGAGTTCCTTGCAAAGGCATAGAACTAAATGTTTGTCGTCTCAAAAGCATGTAGAGGCTTTTCTTTAAAGTTTAATGTAGCCTCGCACACCCAAAAAAATATAATAATAAATAAAAAAATCATTTATTAATAAGAGTATTTAAGTTTTCTAGTAAGTTATAATAGCTTTATATGAGATTAAATCATAAGGACTTTAGAGTTTTATTTTATTTACATGCTCCGCATTTGTGGATGATTTAATACTTTTTGCTAAAGGGGATGTGATGTCGGTCGATATCTTGATGAATTGCCTATCAAATTTTTGGTGCCATGTCGAGTCTCAATATAAATGTTGGCAAATCTTTTTTGTACACCGTAGGAGTTCATGGTGAAGAATTGGAGGATATCCTTGCATTAACGCTATTTGGGAATCCCACTTGCGGCGAAAAAATTGAAAGTGAGTTCATATGATCCCTTCATGAATAAAATTTCTTCCTATATTGGTGCATGGTTGACTTCTTCATCATCATATGCGGGGAGAGCGGAATTTGTGAGAGTCGTTCTACAAGGAGCGAAATGTTTTTGATTATCCATCTTTCCCTTTCTGGCAACGGTGGTTTCTAAAATCATTAGTCTATGCCAAAGCTTCCTATGGGGATCCAAAAAATCGTTGGTTGCTTAGAACCAAATTTGTTTGCCAAAGCATGAAGGCGGGCTTTAGAAACATTAAAAGCTGGAATGTTGCACTCCTCTCGAAAACACCTTCGAACATCTATAGCAAGAAGGATACTCTTTGGACTAAATGGATAAATCAAGTACATATTCGAGGTATGGACAATAGGGAGTACAAGGTGAAGAAAGATGATTCTCCATTGCTCAAAAAGCTGTTGGAAATTAAAGACAGCATTATTGGGCCAAAACGGGAAGTGCAGGCTGGTGTGGACAGGTTATTTGGCTGGGCTGAAGCTGGCAGATTTAGCACCATGGTTGCCTACAAGTTTTTCAGGCCAAAAGGTACTAAGGCAGCCTGGGTAGCCTCTGTTCGGGACAGTTCCATCACTCCAAAGTATGCTTTCGTGCTTTGGTTAGGAGTTCAGGCCAAATTACAAACGAAGGACATATTGCATTATATTAAATTGGATCGAAACTGGCTCTTTTTTGTGGGTTAACGTGGGAAACTGCACAACATTTGTTCTTTTCATGTCCGGTTAGCAACAATGTTTGGGAGTAAATCCGTGGTTGGTTGGCTATAAGGTATAACATGTCTACTCTGTTGAGCTCATTAAAGTGGATGAAAGAAGAAGGCGGGGAAAGAGTTGGCAAAGTAAAGTTAAAACGTATAGCACTTGCAACTACCGTGTACTATATTTGGATGGCAATGAATATGAATATTTTTCAAGGTCTCAAGCCGCAAGTTGATTTTATTGTAAGACGGATTAAAACACAAGTATACAAAGTTACTTTGTATTCGTATATTTTGATTTAATTTGAGTCTTTAGCAGTGGACCCTTAAACCATCATTGTACATTATTTTATTTTATCTACTCGGTATATCCGGTGCACAAATATTTGTTACTTGATCTTTGCTTGTTCGGGTATGCCCGATGTATTTGTAAATGAATTTTGATTATTGAAAATTTTCATTTATCCGATCATTAAAAAAAACCGAAAAAGAAGAAGTTTCGCGAGGGCAAATAAAATACCACCGGTGATGAAGGAAAAAAAAAGTTTCACCATCGACCACATGGATAAAAAATGAAGACAAGTTTAACGTGGTTTGTGGAAACAGAAATAAAAAGAAAAATAGTTCAAAACAAACACACACACACACACACACACATATTGTAGCAATTATTTTTTTAATTTTTTTTAATTGAATTTTTATCTTCGACATTTAATTAATTAGTATGTCTCATCTTAATCATAATTTATATCAAAAATATTATGTTTCAAGCTTTGAAATGAAGGAAAAATGTTTTTCACACTTTTTATTTATTTATTTTTTAATAAATGTGATGAAAAATAAGTTGTTTTACATTATTACAACGGGCTTTTAGACATAAAACTATTATTAAATATAAAATGTGTTAACCAATGGAAAGTTTGGGGATAAAAATGATATGAAAATTTGTTAGTGACGTAGTACTATAATGAGCAAAAATGAAAAACTTTAAGTGCCATTAAAATGTAGTGCAAGAAATAAAAACCGTGGTGTAACAAAAAAATTTTGTAGTGATAATATAATTACCCTTTATCTAATCTAGTATTATATACCAATTATGTCACTAATATTTATAAGTTCCTAATGTCCTTTAAAGTTAAATTCAATGCGAATTTTTTGAAAATGATTTTTTTTATTGTGCTACATGTATATAATGATTTATATACATATATGTGATGAGATATAATTGGATTAAAATTTCTTCAACCAAATAATAATAAAAAATAAAAATCTTCATTCTGTTTTTGACATCTCATCTTTAGGTAAATGGTATATAACTCTATTATATATAAGTAACATTATTCTTTATACATGTAAAATTGGAAAATTGTAAAGTTCCGAAAATTTTCATATACTAAAGTTTATTTATTTTATATACTATATTTTAAATTTGGAAAGTTGGGGGACAAAATGATAAATATATTAAATTCAATTTTAATTTGGTCAAATATTTAAATATTGATAGAGTAATGATAAATATATCAATATTATACTTATTGAATAGCACATAATTAATCATGTATATTACACTAAAAAAAATTTAATCGAATAAGTTAGACCCGAGATATTATAGTCTGTAGAAGTTGTTTTTATTTGATATGTAAATAAATAAAAATATATATACATATATTATAATTAAATTGGGAGTAAGGCCACGTGTGATTCAAATGAAAAAAAAAAAAAAAAAAAGGGGGGGGTAACTCTATTATATATAAGTAACATTATTCTTTATACATGTAAAATTGGAAAATTGTAAAGTTCCGAAAATTTTCATATACTAAAGTTTATTTATTTTATATACTATATTTTAAATTTGGAAAGTTGGGGGACAAAATGATAAATATATTAAATTCAATTTTAATTTGGTCAAATATTTAAATATTGATAGAGTAATGATAAATATATCAATATTATACTTATTGAATAGCACATAATTAATCATGTATATTACACTAAAAAAAATTTAATCGAATAAGTTAGACCCGAGATATTATAGTCTGTAGAAGTTGTTTTTATTTGATATGTAAATAAATAAAAATATATATACATATATTATAATTAAATTGGGAGTAAGGCCACGTGTGATTCAAAAAAAAAAAAAAAAAAAAAAAAGGGAGGTGGTTTCGAGTAGTTGTCTTTTTCTAAAAGTTGACATGATTGGTTGTCATGTGTTTAGTAGTTGGTGATAAATTTTTATTTTTTTATTTTTTTTTTTTTGGGATAATAATTGTAAAACTTTTTGGTACTGTAAAACATGTCACTTTGCACATTTTCAAATCTATCAAAATTCTATTATCCCTTTTAACTTAATACCATATAAGAGGTTTATTACTTGCACGATAGAATATACAAATACGCACACACTGCAGATAAGTAGAAAATAGAGATTTGGAACGTGAATTCGATTTTTGCCTTTTAAATTTAATTGATTTGAAAGGTAAGATAACGAGGTGCTGTGGTTTTTATCCCGTTTGAATTATTTATTTCATGTTGTTGAATTATTATACTTATGAAAGTTCAAAAATATGATATATATGTTATAGCCATCCGATACCAAAAATATGATATTTATTGAGCTCTTACCGATTTTTAAAGATAAAATGATGGTATGATAATATTTTTGACACATGTATTTAAATATTTTTATTCGGGATTGTACCATGATTTTTCATGTCTTATCGAGTATTCTCGTGTACTTACCATTTTCCCTACTCCTTACAGATTAGAACAGATAGTTGGTTGTCGGATGATGCTGTGCAACCGTGATGCTAGAAATTATGGAATTCAATAAAAATAAATTTGGAGTAAATGACTATGAACTTTTATTTTCAGCGTTATTTTAATTTTTATTTCCCAGTGAAATTTGCTATTTATGATATGAGACATGTTTCAATTGATTATGTTTCATATATATTTTATTTATTTTATTGATGGAACTAAAAATTTTCATGTTGGGATGTTTGAATAACGATTTAAATCTTTAAAATTTGGATGTTACAATTTAGTATCAGAGCTTATATTTAATTTTTTGTAGGCCCATATGTACTTTCATAATATGAGTTTTGAAAAATAAATAAATAAATAAATAAGAAGAATAAAACGAATAAGGTGTAAGGTGGGGAAAAAAGGAGTTAAGAATAAAAAAAGTATTGTAAAAAAAAATTCAAAAAAAGGGAAAAAGGAAAAATGGATTTTAAAGGATTGTTAAAACTATGTGTATGTATACGAGGATGTGATTAACTTAAATTGTCATGTGAAATAAATTATTATTTGATAACTTTAACTTTGCGAGATATTTGTTAAAAATAATAATCTTTTTTTTTTGTTTTTAAGATTTGTATAATTATTCTAGTAAGATAATAGGTGAAAATTATATATTGATATTTAACGTCAAGTGTTACGTGTAATAATCTTAAATGCTACGCAAAATAAATTATAAACATTGCGTGTTTAATCTAACTTTGCGTGGTATTTTTTTTTAAATGTTTTATTAATTTTTTTTAAAATTTAAAGATATGATGTAATGTATATATTTAAGTTCTTAAATATGTAAGAATTTAAGAGGTTTTTGATACTCAACGACCACCAATCGATCACGCTCCAACGACTCTAAGGTATGTAAAACGGTAAGAAGATGAATGTACTCAGACCTTTTTTCTTTTTCTTTTTTTGTATAACTTAAATATTTTAAAATTGCCCATCTTTAAATTTTTAAGACATGTACAATTATTTTTCTCATTAAATTTATGATATGCATACGGATAATATAGGTATAATATATTAGAGTTAGTACTAGTATGTAATGAGTGACTTAATGTTAAATTTTAGGAAATGGTACCACCTAACCACACAAATTTGATGCGTGGTTTATTGCAAGCTTTACAAGAGTTGAGCAGTCAGCATCAAGCACCCCCACCACAAAATGCACCGAGCTACAGTGGAATGCACCTTCTTTTGCCCCTGGAGCTGTCTTAGAGATTGAGCAGTTTTGTAGGTACAAGCCTCGTACCTTCAACAGTGATTTCGACCTACTAGTCGTCGAAGAGTGGATAAGAGGATTGGAGTGCATATTTCGACACATTGCTTGTACGGATGTACAGAATGTACTATGTGCAAAATTCATGTTGGTTGGAGCATCGATCACTAGTGGGAATCTGTCTCACGCACTAAAATCGAAGAGCAGCAGCGTAACCTAACTTGGGAACAGTTTAAGGATGAAGTAATGACAAAGTACTTTCCACAGACATTAAGAGATTTCAATGAATCAGAGTTTATACAGCTCAGACAGGGAGACAGCTCTCAAGAGATTTCTACGAGAGGCAGTTTGAATAGCTCTTAAAGTATGCTTCGCACTTGGTGGATACCCAAGTTAAGAAGATTAGGAGGTTCAAAAATGGACTATACACCAGAGATCAGTATGATCATTATGTCTTATCGTTTTACTTCATACCATGAAATGTTGGAGAGGGCTCATACTATTTCATATCAAATGACTACATTTGAGCAATATGCCCATCAAAGCAGGATGTCATTAGGAAAAAGAAAATAAAATGATCCGAGAAAGGACAGACATAACTGGCAAAACAAAAGACCAAACACAAGGTTCGTATCGACGAGACGAGTAGGAGTATCACACCTTGTCCTATGTAATAAACTCTACAGGGGTGAATACTTACTTGGAAAGAACATGTGTTTCCAGTGTGGTAATCCGAGATACATTGTTCTCAACTGTACAGAGCCTCCAAATAAGAAGGATGATGATTAGGATAAGAATAAGAAAGGGAAGGCCCGAGTTTTTGTACTAAATCAGTAGGATCCGAATGCTATAGTAGGTATTTTATTATTATTTGAAGTACCTGTATATATTTTTCTTATTTTATTTTGCATCCTAAGTCACCAAGTCTATCACTATAGTTACAAAAATAGGTATTCTATTATTATCTAATATACCTGCTTATGTACTTTTTTACTCTGGAGTCACAAACTCTTTTATCTCTGCATCCTTCGTCGCTAAGTCTAACATTGTATGTGCGAAAATGAAAAATGTATTAGAGGTTAGCATCCCTTCAGGAAGAACTTTTTGCACAAATTAGATGACTAGAGCTATGAAATCGGAGATTGAAGGAAAGATACTACTGATAGACTTGTATCTTTTAGAGATGAAATATTTTGATGTTATTTTGGACATGGACTGGTTAGGACACAATCATGCAACTACTTGATGTCATAAGAAAGAAGTATTATTTCATAGACTGGGAGAAGAAAAGTTTCGTCTCTTTGGAGCAAAGTTCAAGTCCCTATCTCGCATTGTATCAGTTTTACAAACGGAGAAGATGCCGAGAAAGGAGCTATGGCAGGGATTCTTAGTTAATATCATCGGTCCCAAACATATAAAGATAACCATTAATGATATTAACATCGTGAAAGACTTTGTAGACGTATTTCCAGAAGATCTACTAGGCATTCCACAAGATAGACATGTGGAGTTTACAATTAAGTTGGTTTCCGGAGCAGCACCAATTTCTAAGGCCCCGTATAGAATGGCACCAAAAGAAGTTCAATAATTGAAATTACAGTTGGAAGTGTTACTGGAAAAGGGTTTCATTCGATCGAGTGTATCTCTTTGGGGCGGTCCAATACTTTTTTGTGAAGAAGAAGGACGGGAGTATGAGAATGTGTATTGACTATCGAGAATTGAATCATCCGACTATCAAAAATAGGTATCCTCTACCAAGGATAGAAAATATATTTGACCAATTAAAAGGTGCATCTGTATTTTCAAAGATCGACTTGAGGTCGGGATATCATTATCTGAAAGTCAGGCAAGCGATATACCGAAAACTGCTTTCAAGACTCATTATAGACATTATGAATTCACTATCATGCCTTTTGGGTTGACCAATGCTCCAGCTGTATTTATGGACCTAATGAATTGAGTTTTCCATCAGTACTTAGACCAGTTCGTCATAGGATTCATTGATGACATACTTATGTACTCCAAAAATAAGAAGTTGCATGAAAAACGACTCCGAGTAGTACTCGAAACTTTGAGGAAAGAGAAACTATATGCCAAATTAGAGAAGTGCGAATTTTATCTCGATCGAGTGGATTTTCTTGGTCATATGATACTGCTTATGGTATTGAGGTAGACCCGATTAATGTAAAAGCCGTAATAAATTAGCCTAGACCGACCAGTGTGGGTGAAGTTTGTAGTGTCTTGGGGTTGGCTAGCTATTATAGGAAATTTATTGAGGATTTCTCAAAAATGGTGGGGTCGATGACTCAGTTGACCAAGAAGGGTGTAAAGTTTTAGTGGACAGAAAAGTATGAAAAATGTTTCCAGGAACTCAAGCAGAGATTAGTCTCAGCCCCTGTTTTGACGATATCGTTGGGTTCGGATGGATTTATAATTTGTAGCGACGCTTCCAAGCAGGGTTTGAGCCGTGTTCTGATACAACATGGAAAAGTGGTTGCTTATGTTTCGAGACAGTTGAAGCAATATGAACATAACTATCCAACTCACAATTTTGAGCTTGCAACGATAGTTCACGCCTTAAAGATGTAACGTCATTATCTTTATTGTGGAAAGTGTGAAATCTATACAGACTACAAAAATCTCAAATATTTCTTCACGCGGAAGGAACTGAATATGAGATAGAGGAGATTGTTGGAGTTTGTGAAAGATTATGACTGTATCATCATTTACCATTCGGGTAAGGCCAATGTAGTCGCTAATGCCTTGAGTAAGAAGATCAAATCGCAGTTAGTAGCTTTAACCACGGTGTAGGAACACTTGATAAGGGATTTTGAGAAATTGATATTAGAGGTTATCACGCCGCCAACCTAGACTGTAGCAAGAATAAAAGTGTTTATGATTCAACCTACTCTTCGAGATCGAATTAAGGAAGCACAGGATAAGGATTCATTTCTGCAGAAGATTAAGGTTGAGATTGGTATGAACAAACGTATAGGATTTGAAGTATCTGTAGATAAAGCACTGATTTTTAAAGGAAGATTGCGTATACCTAAAGATGAGGGTATAAGAAATGAGTTATTGGAAGAGACTCACTCCACCCCATATGCTGCAAATGAAAAGGAGAATTGACTTGTTCATGGAGAAATGTATAGTCTGTCAACAAGTTAAGGCAGAACATCAAAGGCCAGCAGGACTGCTGAAACTATTGGATATTCTATAATGGAAATGGAAACACAGCGATAGACTTTGTGGTAGGTTTTCCAAGATCAGCAAGAGGTCACAATGCTATTTGGGTAGTAGTTAATTGTTTGACGAAGTCGGCCCATTTTCTGCCAATCAAAGTAAATTTCAATATAGAACAGCTCGTGCAGTTATAAATCAGGGAGATAGTCAAATTGTATGGAGTTCCTGTCCCATTGTCTCAGATAGAGACCAGAGGTTGACATCGAAATTTTGGAACAGTTTGTAGATAGCCATGGGAACGAAACTGAAATTTAGTACTGCTTACCATCCACAGACAAATGGACAATCAAAAAGAACCATTCAAACTCTTGAAGATACATTGAGGGCATGTGTTTTGGATCTTAGCAATAGTTGGGAGACACATCTGCTGTTAGTGAAGTTTGTCTACAATAATAGTTTTCAGGCCATTATAAGCATGGCCCCATTTGAAGCTCTTTAAGGTAAGAAGTGCATATCTCCTATCCAATGTGATGAGGTCGAGGAGAATAGAATTTTGGGCCTTGAAATCATTCAACGAACAGTTAAGGCGGTTGATAAGATTAGAACAAGAATAAAGGCAGTTCAAGATCGACGAAAAATTTATGCTGACAGTAGACAAAAGGATTTATAATTTCAAGTGAATGATAATGTTTTTTCTAAAGGTGACAACAATGAAGGGTGTATTAAAATTTGGAAAGAAAGGGAAGTTGAGACCGCGGTTCGTTGGACCTTCCGAAATTCTTGAAAGCATTGGTAGTGTGGCTTACAGACTTGCCTTACCACCTGAACTAGCAGCAGTGCATAATGTGCTCCATGTTTCGATGCTTGGAAAATATGCTCTTGATCCCAATCATGTGGTAAGTTACCAAACTTTGGAGGTATAAAATGACCTATCAATGAAGAAATTTCGATGAGATTTTGGATAGAAAAATACATTAACTCAGAAATAGAGAAGTTTCCCTGGTCAAGGTACAATGGCGAAATCATGGACGGGACAAGTCATTTTGGGAGAAAGAAGAGAAGCTTAAAATCAAGTATCCAGATCTCTTTAATTAGCCAAGGTAATTTTCGAGGACCAAAATATTTAAAGAAAGGAGATTGTAAAGTCTCGAAAATTTTCATATACTAAAATTTATTTATTTTATAAACTATATTTTAAATTTGAAAAGTTAGGGGACTAAAATGATAAATATATTAAATTCAATTTTAATTAGATTAAATATTTAAAATTGATAGAGTAATGATATATATATATATATATATATATATATTGTACTCATTGGATAACTCATAATTAATTATATATATTTGGCTCGTGAAAAAAGTTTAATCGGATAAGTTAGACATGATATATATATATATATATATATATATAATGGGAAAAAAAAAGGTGGTTCCGAGTCGTCTTTTTCTAAGAGTTGATATTATTGGTTGTCATGTGTTGGGTTGTTGGGGATAAAATATTATTTTTATTTGGAATAATGAGTGTAGGACTTTTTTTTGGCATTGTAAAACACGTTACTTTGTACACTTTTAAATCTATAAAAATTCTATTGTCCTTTTCAACTTAAATACCATACATGAGGTTTATTATTTGCACAGTAGAATATACAAATACGCATAAACAGTGCATATAAGCAGAAAATAGAGGTTTGGAACATGAATTCGATTTCTGCCTTTCAAGTTTAATTGATCTAACAAGGTACAATAACGAGGTGTTGTGGTTTTTATCCCGTTTGAATTATTTATTTCATATTATTGAATTATTATGCTTATGAAAGTTCAAAGATATGATATGATATATATGTTATAGCCATCAAATACCAAAGATATGATATTTATTAAGCTACCGATTTCTAAAGATACGATGACGGTATGATATTTTTGACACGTGTATTTAAATATTTTTATTCGGGATTGCACCATGATTTTTCATATCCTATCGAATATTCTCATGTACTCACCATTTTCCCTACTCACAGATTAGAACAGATCGTTGGTTGGTGGACGACGCGGTGCAATCGTGATGCCAGAAATTATGGAATTCAATAAAAATAAATTCAGAATAACATGACTATGAACTTTTATTTTCAGCGTTATTTTAATTTTTATTTCCACGTGAAATTTGCTATTTAGGATGTGAATCATGTTTCAATTGATTATGTTTCACATATATTTTATTTATTTTATTGATGGACTTAAAAATTTTCATGTTAAGATGTTTGAATAATTTATTTAATTATGGAATGAAAGTTTTAGTAACGATCTAAATCTTTAAAATTTGGATCGTTACAAAAAAAAGTCAAACTAAAAAATTTAATGTAAAAAAAATAATAATAATAATAGTAATAATAAATCTTCTTGTTTTTTCACGTCAATTTTCCAATTTACCTTTATTGGAAAAACTTCCAATTTATCATTTTTCCCCTTTCGATTATACCTCTCTTTCAAGGTTTTCACTTCACACTTCTTCTTCATTTTCCTAATTGCCCAACAATTATTTTGTGTTACCTCATCATTTTAATAGTTTCAATAGTTGGTTTTTACCTTCAAGTTATTTTTTATTCTGAAAACCAAATTATTTTTAAAGTTAATGATTCACTTCATCTAGTGAAAGTACCATGTCATTATTGATTGTGCTGAAACTGTAACTTAATGACGAAAAGAGATTATATGAATATGTAGTTAAAATAACAAAGTGGACAGTTGCGCTTCGGAAGAAGATGCAAATTGAAGATGGGAATATTCGAAGATAAATCACAAATAGAAGAATATATAAATATCATTACAAAGGCTCATTCTAAATTTTTGAAAAGTAGAGTATTTTTATTTGGTGAAGATACCATGTCATTATTTACCATGTTGAGGCCGTAACATGGTTGCGAAAAGAGATTATACGAGTATGAAGTAGTAGAAATAAAAAATTAGACATTTGCGCATAGAAGAAGATGCAAATTGAAGATGAGAATATTCGTGTTTCGCGCGGGTTAGTCGCTAACAATTAAAAATGGTCAGACGATTGTGTAAGGGACAAACCTCTTGAGACAAAGTCCCAAAAAGGAGTGTTCTTTTATTAGCGATGACTTTACAATTGGAAATGAAAAATAACGTGCCTCCAAGGGGCGCAAGCACACGAGTTACTGAAAGAAAAGTGTTTAAGTCTAAAAGTTAAGGAAATGAAAATTACATATTCTCTGTTCGAGAGTTTTGGATTCGGTCCTTTGCTTCTATGTCCTTTCTCCCTTTTATACTTCATAGACGATCTCTTTGTGATTAATTACTCTAAAAACTGCTTGATCGTCCTATAACTACCCACTTTCTTCGTAGTGGCCATTTTGTCACGAAAACTGCCTTTTAACTGCTGCCATTACCTTTCATCGTTCAACCGCTTTCGATTGAATTCCTTGAATCGTGGAACGTGATATGACTGCTTTAACAAATGCTTTGATAACTGCATTTCTTGATAACCACGACGTGTTATGTTTGTTGATACTTTGGGCGACTTGAAGGTTTGGGTGAGAATAGAGTAACAGCTCTGGGCGACCGTATGACACTCTATTCGTTTAGATTCTGGGCAACTTGCAAACTTGGGCGATGGCGTTTACCGCATTCTTGGGCCTTCACCTTGATTTGTTCGATTGGACTTCGTTCTTTGGGCTATCTGACTTGGGGATCCTCCAATTGGGCTTTACTTCTTGGGTTATTTGTTTTGGGCTGAATTTTTATGTGTCAACAATTACCCCCCAATATGGCAGAATTAATAATAATTATTGAATTTTGCCATATTTACTTTGTGTTTCCAGCAACGTTCGAAATTCTCAAGAATTTCAATCATTGTTTCCTTCTATAACTTGAAAAGGTGCGTCGTTTTGCAAACCATTATAAACCCCAAACACGCCATTTCACTGCTATCAAACCACGCCTCATATTTTTTGCGTCTCTTTCACGATTCACTGTTCATCTTTTGCTTCCTTGCTACGTAACCCTGAAAAGCTTCGTTCCTTCTCCAATGGCTGCTTCACAATCTCAAGCTAGCGATTCCTTCAATTTTGACGACTTTCAGAGACTTCTGAGTCGCCCATACATAACCCTAAGTTTTCTCGCACCTGCCGACGTTGGACGTAATGAGTTCTACTTGGGTCCTTTCTTCAACAATGCAGAGGCAGTTGAACAGGCGGCGGTGGGTCAGCTGTTTCCTTGCACTCAGGGTCCTCCATTCCTGAACTCTTTACCGCTGGGGCCACTTCGCGAAAGAGGTATTCGCACTTGGCCTAAATCTGATGTAGCTTTTCGTAGGTGGCATGCTCGTCTTGTGGGTCATGATCCTACTAAGACACTTTTTGATAGCGCTAGAATTTCTAATTTGTTAGAAGTCTCTATTCGCCCCCCTACTTTTGATTCAGCGCTCTTTTCGATTGCTTTGAGTTTTTGGTCCCCTGAGTATAACACATTTATTTTCCCCCTCGGCCCCATGTCTATTACCTTAAGGGATGTTGGGGCCCTGGTGAATCTGCCACCTTTGGGCGATACCATTTTCCCCGGTATCTTAGTTTCTGGTGGCGCCCCAAAGTTTTGCAAAAACTACACCGATTCTTATTCAAGCCTGCAGACCCTCCACAATCATTCGAGCGCTGAGCCTACCCATGCTGAGCGAGTGGCCTTTCTTTTAGTTTGGCTTTGTAAATATATTTTGTGCGTGCCAAGTATAAAGTCTTCTCTGAGTTATTTACCTATAGCGCACGAATTGGCACGTGGCAGGCCTTTGAATTTATGTTCTTTGTTTTTGGCTGCCCTTTATAGAGGCATGACTTTTCTTCAAGCTCAATTGAAGAATGGTGCATCTCCCACTGGCAGTGGACCTCTTTGGTTCACTCAACTGTGGTTGAGATCCTATTTTCCATTGCTTAGTGCTCCATCCATTTCTCGTCCTTCTGCTAGCTGTTACGGGCTAGCTATGGAGCCCTTAACTCCTGTAAATATGTCCAGAAGGGACGTTTTTTCATTCTTTTATTCTTTAGATTCAATCTCTTCATTTTTTCCTTTTCCTCCTTTTTTGACTTCAAACTATGTACATCCCCCTTCCACCATAGATAGCGCGAGCACCTCGCTGCTCATTTGGATTCAGTTTTTAACCGGGAGGGAGCTATTTCATGATATTCTACCTGGGACTAATGCCAAGGCAGGGGTAGAGATTTATGCTCCCCAATTTTTTGCTCGTCAACTTGGTTTTGGCCAAACTTGGCATGTTCCTCCTTGCTATTCAAAGAATTTAGTTGACCGTTTTCATACCATTACTAAAGCAGAGGCAGAGGCTATAGATGCTCGTAATCTCCTTTTAACCAGTCATTTTTCATTGGCCCCTTTCAACTCTAGCTACGTCCTTCACCCTCTTGTTGAACAACTCTGGCCATCGGTGAAGCACAGATTATTTGCTATTGAGGCCAATCGTGCCTTTCATTCATTAGACCAATCGAGTATTTCTTCTTCTCCTCCTGTTTTGATCACTCATTTGTCTATTCGGAGCCCCTCTCCTTCTCGTCGCACTAAACAATCTGCTCGTCCATCTTCTTCCCTCCCTGCCAAGCCTACTACGGCCAAGAGTGCTCTAAGCCACAAACGGCCAGCCTCAGCATCTCCCATTCTGGAGGATGATGTCGATGATGATGATGATGCCCTTCTTATTGTCAGGAGGAAGGTAATTAAATTGGCTTACTTACAAGTATATTTCCACACTTGAAACTTTTTTGCGTGCTGATGATCTTTTGGATTTCTCAGAAAAGTTCAGCCTCTCCTTTAAAGGCTTTGACATCGACAACTCCTGCTCCATCATCTTCTGCTGAGGCTACTTCATCCAAACCGGTTGATGAGGGGGCTACGCTTAAAGAGACATCTTCAGTCCCAGAATCCTCATCACAACCCATGGGTGAGCCACCTTCTTCCCAGGGCGTCAACTCCCCAAACATCGAAGCAGAAGGTAATTCAGTTTTTTGATGTCTTACCTTTGCTCGTGCTATTGGTTTCTGATTTGTTGCTCTTGAGCTTTGCAGATACTCCTATGAGTCCGCCCGTTGTGGCAACATCTTCTCGCTCGGACAAGGGGAAGTCTTCACGAATGGATGAGCCATTGGTGGCAAGCTTGGCTGAGGGCCTGCCATCTTCTACGATTGTCGACGAGGTAGTCTTTGCTTCATTTCTACTTCCACCTTGTTCGTTGTAGTGAGGATTTTTAATATTGGCAATCTTCCTTGCAGGATGCTAACAGGATTGTGCGTTCTATCCAGGACTTGTTCGCTTCCTGGGGGCAGGTCCAAATGTCCCGCCCTGCTCCATCTGATTGTCCGACTGCCTCTTTAGAAGAAGATTTGAAGTTCTTGAAGGAGTCGGTATTTGAGTACGTATCCTTCACGGATATGGACATTGGAAGGGCTAGTGCTGCCAGACACAAGGATGAACTTAAGCACTTAGTGCGAAGTTGGAGCAAGCACTGATGCTTCCGTCGCTCAATCTTTCTGCCGACTTTAAAGCGACGTTGAAGGTCATTCACTCCGAGGTCCTTTCTATGCTGGCCAAGAATGCTGAACTAAAGGCCAAGCGTACTCAATATCTTCGAGCCGTAGCTGAGAAAGAGTCTTTGCGCATGGAGATTAACAAGGCTAAGGACGAGTTGAAAGAAATCTCCTCCGGAATCATGATTGAAGACTCTTTGATGGTTAACTTAGCTGCTCAGATGAGAGAACTTCAAGCTAAAATGAACGATTGCAGGGCGAGGATGGCTGCTAAAAAGCGCAACGCCTCCTAGGGAATTGAGCGAACTAAGTCCTTGGTCGAGCAGTACAAGAAGTTGGAAGTTGATGATGATGACGTTGCGGTCGAATTGAACATCACTTCCTCTCGACAGAACGAGGATTGGGAAAAACTTAGGGAACGAATTCGTTCCTTATGGGGTAGACTGTAATTAAGACATACGATGTCCTTTTTTTTCTTTTGTAATTCGATTTTTCTCTTTGTAACTTTGTTCATTATTAATGAACATTAACTTTTTGTGCATTTATTTGACGTTTATTTTTTTAGTCATCAATTCTTTAAGCACTTAACTGCTTTGCACTAAGAATCTTGTCCATTCCCTTTTGATATTCCCACTACTGTTCCCAAGACTTAGGGCTATTTAATTCCGTTTATTAGACAAAAATGTGGCTGTTTATATTCTGTCTCTTCATCTTCACCCCCTATAAATGCTTCGCATTTTTCATCCTCTATCTTCATCTCTTCATTTTCTTCTTCGAAACCAATTTGCTGCCATTTCTTGGCATTCTGACGATCAACCTGATCCAAAAATGGACTGTTTAGTCCGTCCACCTTATATTTACCTTGATGTCACCTTTGGTATGGGAGGTATAGGAAATATTTTCTGGCCAGCAGCGAAGTTTCCTGCAAAATTCTTCCCATCGTCTCTTTGTTCTTCACAAGGAGTCAATGATGGAAGACAATTTTTGGGCTGCTTGTGGGCTACTTTGCTTGCTGAGAGTGCTTCTCAGCTTGCCTGCTGAGAGTGTTCTCAGCCTCTTTGCTTGCCATTACAGCGATGCATTTAGGAAGGTGGTGAGGCCAGTACACCCTCTTACTCGTCAATCCCACCATTGCAGCGATGCATTTAGGAAGGCGGTGTGAAGCTTACTCAGCGATCAACTGGGAGATCATCTTACTTTAGTTGTATTTTGTAACACGTCCATTATTTGTATCTTTTGTATTCTTGTAATGAACGTTTGATAATAAAGAGCTTTATTCGAACGTATTTCGCTCTATCTTTATTATCTTTTGATCGTCCAGAATGTTTGGTTATGTTTTTACCTGTTCACATTTCCATAAAGAAGGAACATATTTTTTCAAATATTTGCCGTTAATGAATCTTACGTGCTTGGTGCCGTCTAAATCTTCCAAGTGGTACACTCCATTAGGCAACACACTGTTTATTTTGTATGGTCCTTCCCAATTGGGCGACCACTTCCCGTACTTTGGATCCTTGGTATCCAAAGGGAGTATCGTCTTCCAAACTAGTTCACCCAGGCTGAACGACTTGGCTATGACTTTTTTATTATAAAACTTAGCCATTCTTTGCTTTTGAACTTGCAACCTATCTAAGACGTCCAACTTCAATTCGTCTAAACTCAATAAATTTTGAACTAGTGATTCGGCATACTCATCATCATTCAACTTATGTTGTAAGCACACTCGAATAGATTGCACGTTGATTTCCATAGGTAAAACGGCCTCCTGTCCATAAACAAGTTGGAAAGGAGTAACTTTGGTACTTGACCGAGGTGATGTTCTATAAGCCCATAAGGCCTTGTTCAAACATTCGTGCCAATTTCTGGCGTTTTCGTCTATCATCTTTCTGATGATATTTTTTAGAATATTGTTAAAAGATTCCGCTTTTCCGTTGGATTGAGCGTAGTACGGTGTGGGGTTTACTAATTTAACCCCAAATTCGCTCAAAATTTGTTTACTTGATCCCCATTCAAAGATGTTCCGTGATCTACCATTAAAGTTTGTGGAATTCCAAACCTATAAATAATGTGATCACGGATAAACTCTATAACATTCTTTTGGGCGATCTCTTTCAAAGGTACCGCCTCTACCCATTTGGTGAAATAGTCTGTTGCAACTATAACAAAAGTATGTTGCTTGGACGATGGGGGGTAGATCTTCCCTATTAGATCTATCGCCCAACCTTTGAACGGTCAAGGCTTAATAATAGGTGTCATTTCTCGTGCTGGCGCCCTTTGTATTGGACCATGCTTTTGGCATGCTAAACAACTTTTTGCATACTGAACGCATAGTTCTCCCATTTTTGGCCAAAAATATCCACTCCTAATAATTAACCATCTCATCCTTTGGCTAGCTTGATGAGCTCCACATATCCCTTCGTGCACTTCAGCCATGATCGTCTTGGCTTCTTGCAAACTTACACACTTTAGTAATACACCATCAGAGCGTTTCTTAAATAACTCTTCATCTATTAGTGTGTAATTCAGCAAACATAGCTTCGTTTTTCTACTAATCCCTCCATTAAGTTCTTTAAGGAACCCTTTAATCTCTGTTCTCCAATCCACTGCATCTCCATCTTGTATACAGTGAAGTTCAATTTTTCTCGCCCTTCTTTGAGTTACGGGCAATATGGTTTCATACTCACAAGTAGACTTCCAATTCAAGACCTTTGAGTACCCTGAAGCCATTTGGGCTAACTCATTTGCCACGTCGTTATATATCCTATTAACGCATTGAAGTTCTACTTGATCGAATTCCTCTAATAATTCTTGGGCGATTTCATATTGACTTATAATGGAATCACTTTGGCATTTAAAATCACCGATCAATTGATGTATCACCAATTGAGAATC
>NC_036258.1:4877449-4916708 GCF_002742605.1 Olea europaea var. sylvestris | reverse complement strand
GCCGTCCTTGGATTGGTGACACCAACACTGGTGGACTTGATAGATATGTCTTCAGGCTTTCAAAAGCCTTTTGATGTTCTTCTTTTCAGACGAATTCGTCCTGATTTTTCAGCTTTAATAGCGGCGAAAAGACTTTAGTTCGCCCTGCACAGTTAGAAATAAAGCGTCTTAAAAAATTTACTTGGCCTAGAAACCTTTGCAACTCCTTTTTGTTGCTAGGTGGTTTGGCTTCTAAGATAGCCTTCGCTTTATTTTTATCAAGTTCAATCCCTCTCTTGTGTACCAAGAAACCAAGAAAGTTCCCTGCATTAACACCAAATGAACACTTCAAGGGATTCAACTTTAGTTTATACTGCCTCATTCGTTCAAACGAACATTTTAATTGTTCGAAATGGTCCTCTTCTTTAATGGACTTGACTACTATGTCGTCTACATACACCTCAACAAACTTGCCTATCATATCATGAAAGATTAAATTCATTGCCCTTTGATAAGTTGCCCCTACATTTTTTAGGCCGAAAGACATAACTACCCATTCAAAACATTCTAGAGACCCAGGGCATCTAAAGGCAGTTTTGTGTATGTCTTCTTCAGCTATATAAATTTGATTGTATCCTGAATACCCATCCATGAAAGAATACATGACATGTCTGGCAGTTGAATCTACTAAAGAATCCACCGTGGACATTGAATACTCATCTTTGGGTGTAGCTATGTTTAAATTCCTAAAGTCTATACACACCCTTAGTTTACCATTCTTTTTTAGTACTGGCACAATATTCGACAACCATTCAACATATCTGGCTATTCTTATAAAACCTGCTTTCAATAATCGCTCTATCTCTTTCTTAATCTCAGGGAGTACATTAGGAGCAAAACGCCTAGGAGGTTGCCTATGAGGTTTAAAATTAGGCTTAGTTGGTAACCTGTGTTCCACCAAGTCTCTATCTAAACCAGGCATTTGTTCATATTCCCAAGCAAAACAATCTTTGTACTCTTTTAACAAAGTGATTAATTTGTTACTAATCTCTTAGTCGAGCATCTGGCTGATGAACGTTGGGTGATCTTCTTCTTCATCGTCAATATTTACTTTGATCAGAGGATCTTGTGCTTGAGCGTATCCAGGTTTGGCAATCCACATCACTTAGTAGTCCAGTTCTTTTGTAAGTACTCCCTCTTCCAAACAGTCCACCTTGTTGACTTCTCGACCAATACTTTGCTCTAACTCGAACACTGCCAACTTGTCCTTCGGCCCTTTTAGGGCAGTCTCTTCCTTTGCTTTGTCATTGCATTCCTTGTTGAAAGCCATCAGTCTGGCTTTAAAGGCCTGAATGTCGACCATTTGTTTTCGTAATTTAAAGTCCATTCAAGACTCCTTAATTATTCTTTTGCCAATTACTGGCTCTTCCAGGGCCACTATATTTGGCCGCATTTGTTTGAACATTTCAGTGAGTGCGTCCACTGAGAATGGTTCTTCGCTTTGCGTGATAACCTGAGTTTCTTCCCCGTCTTGCACTACTCTGACAGGTCCATAGTTTCCTTCGTACATGAACTTCTCCACCGAGTTTGCTTCTGCGACAAAAGGCCTATGATTGGCTTGTACTACCTCTGCTTCGCCTTTGTCATTCCAAAAAATAAGGCATTGATGGAGCGACGAGGGTATACAGCGACTTCCGTGTATCCAATCTCTTCCTAGGAGCACGTTGTAACTAGTATGACCATCTATTACAAAGAAGACAGTGGTCCTAGTAGTCGTACCTATAATTATGTCTAATGGCATAACTCCCTTAGCTGAAGTTGCTCCTCCATTGAAGCTAGTGAGAATGACTTCTGTAGGAATTATGTCACCCTCTGTTTTTGCGAACTTTCTCATCATCCTAGATGGAATCGTGTTTATAGCTGCTCCATTGTCGACAAGCACTTTTGCCACTGGGACGCCGTTAACTAGAGCTTTAACGTATAACGGTCTCAAGTGTTTAATCAATTTCATGGCTGGCCGTTTAAAAATAACCTTTTCGGCAGCCTCTATTTCTACCTCTTGCTTGTTTTCTGTCGAATTATCCCCTTGTGACAAGTCGACGTGCAGTATGTCACGCTGATCCTCTGTCCTCTGAACTTCCTTCTTACTTTTTTCTAATGCTTCCTCATCAGTTATCCAACCTGTGGGAGGGGGCATTATTCTTGGAGGTGACCCATACTTTTCAGAGCGAGGCACTCTCTTCTTCCTTTTGGGTGTCCTGTACAGTACGAAGAAATCGAAAGGACGCCCAGATGGCTCCCCCAACAAGTCTACTTCGCGAACTCCCTCTTGATGTAGTTGCTTAAACAGAGTATTGCGCGATACTCCTCTCTTTTTCCTTTCTGCTTCTAGATCGATTTCTTCTTCAATGTCCGTCATCCCATCGTCTTCTTCATCGTTGTAGGCCTCTCCAGAAGTCTGGCCTTCTTCACATATCAACACGCAGGCTTCTCCTTCGTTGTCCTCCCTCTCTTCTTCCTTTTCCTTATTCTTGAATTCATTGGCCAGTAGGTAATTATTGGCCACGACAGGAGGCAACGTATCGAATTGGATAGCAAGGGGCTGATCTGGATCTTCTTCATCCCTCTTGTCCCTCTCAAACCTTGATCTCCCAGAAGAGGTTTCTGGCAGTTCCTTCATTGATTCATCTGTACCGATTTCTTTACTACCTTTGAGGACGTTTTGATTGGCTACCTTGAGTAGTATTGGCGCTTTAGGATGTGGCATTCCTTGTTGCTGCCTCATCATCCGTCCGTAGTTTCATTGGAAATGCCTTTGTTGGGTCCTAGTCATTTCATCGAAGGGTATTGCCCTTCTTGCACTGTACTGGAATGAATGCCATACATTTGGCTGGCGAGGTTGCGGCCTAAATGTTTTTCCAGTATCTGCTGGTCTGAACTGCCTTTCAAAAGGCGGTCCTCTATAGAATGATGTACCTCGCCCTCTACCAGGCTGAATGTTTGGGAAGAAAACAGGGCGATGAGAATGCTGCCATGTCCCTGGTTTCTCCGTGTTTCCATTTACTTCCCTTTTACACCTTGCACAAAATAGCATCCTGCAATACATGACGGAAAACCAAGCAATTGTTAGTCAGATGTGACCATGCATTATGCCATTTACAATATTTTTTACCCTTAATTTGTTCAGGATTTGGCAATTTGTGCTTATCGCTCAATCTTATCTGCTTATCCCTATATAACTTGTCGAATATAAGGTCAGCTTTGGTCACATCGAACGAGAACGTTCTAGCCTTTATGTTTCCATCCTTTATGGGCTCATCTTTGCCTGATGGTCTAGACTTGGCCATTATGGGACAAGTATATGTATCCCCTTTGAACAATTCGGCCAAACACATTTTGGCCTGATCGTATGACTCGTCGTCGATGGTATGAACGTCAAAATTTGGGTCTTTGTAATAAGTCCCTTTACTAGAATTTTTCATTTGTTCTTCTTCTCTTATCAGTCGCTCATACCTAATCACATTTGCACTCAACTGGAAAAGGTCAGGGAATTCTTTGTCCTGGAACTTCTTTTTTAAATCAAAGCTCAAGCAGCCTTGAGCGATTTTGACAAATTCTTTTTCGGGCAGAGGTACAAAACACTTGCTTCTTGCTGTCTTGAACCTTTGGAGAAAACTTTCTGCCCATTCATTTGGCATTTGACGTAAATTCGCCAAATCGGCCAAAGTGACTTCAAACTCAGTTTTATAAAACTGAGCGTGAACCAACTGTTCCAATTGTTGCCATGTTTGAACAGAGTTCACTGGCAAGTTGATGAACTAGGAGAAAGCTACTCCTGTTAACGAACTAGGGAAAAGTCTCATTTTATGGTAATCGGTTACATCACCACTTTGTAATGTGAATCGCCCTATGTGTTCTAGGGTAGACACCTCTCCTAAACCAGTAAACAGTGAGAATTCTAGCACTTTGTATCCTCTAGGCCATGGATATGCTTGATCTACCCAATCAGGATATGGCTTTGTGTACGTCGGCCTAATGACGGGACGCACCCCAAAAGCCATCTGATCCTGTACGATTTCCATAATCTGGTTCCTCAACATGACGTTGGGGTCATATGAAATTCCTACAGGTTGGTTAACCGGTTGGTTTGCATGAGGTCTGATGTTTGGTCCTTGATTGGCAACAAAATTACCATGATTAGGACCATTACCATTAGCCTGAACATCTACTCCCTCGTTACCACGTGGAATATTATGTCCATTGTTTAGGACATTATCTCTCATGTTTGGATTACCCCCCAAGTTAGGCATACCACTACCATTGCTTTGATTTGGTACTGTAGTACCCCCTTGGTTTGAAGTAGAGGGACCAGAAAGTGGTTCTACCCCTTGACTCGGATTGGGGACTGAAGGATTATGTCCTACAATTGTCCTAGTTTGAAAGTGACTTGTAAGAGGTATAGCCGGTTGACATATTTGGCCCACTAACTTGTTCATTGTTTCATTCAACGTCTTTAGTTGTTTGGCCATGTTGTCATAGTGTACATTCCCATTTTGTGTAAATCTTTCCATATTACGAATACTTTGAAGATTTACCTGTTCAACGACGTTTTGCGTGAGTTCTCCGAGTAATGCACGCATGGTTCGAGGACTCAACTCCGTCATTGGTTCGTAACGACTGTTACTGCTCTGATTTTGTTCATCTGTTCGTGGAGAGGCATGCTGCTCCTCATATCGCTCGATTACAGACTGGATTCCTCCCTGACTTGCTGCTTCGTTATCGGATCTCTGAGGCATATTGTTTCCCCTTTTGCACTTTCAACACCTAACACCACTGTCCCACTGGGCGTGCCAAATTGTTTCGCGCGGGTTAGTCGCTAACAATTAAAAAAGGTCAGACAATTGTGTAAGGGACAAACCTCTTGAGACAAAGTCCCAAAAATGAATGTTCTTTTATTGGCGATGACTTTACAATTGGAAATGAAAAACAACGTGCCTCCAAGGGGTGCAAGCACACGAGTTACTGAAAGAAAAGTGTTTAAATCTAAAAGCTAAGGAAATGAAAATTACATATTCTCTGTTCGAGAGTTTTGGATTCGGTCCTTTGCTTCTATGTCCTTTCTCCCTTTTATACTTCATAGACGATCTCTTTGTGATTAACTACTCTAAAAACTGCTTGATCGTCCTATAACTACCCACTTTCTTCGTAGTGGTCATTTTGTCACGAAAACTGCCTTTTAACTGCTGCCATTACCTTTTATCGTTCAATCGCTTTCGATTGAATTTCTTGAATCGTGGAACGTGATAGGGCTGCTTTAACAACTGCTTTGATAACTGCATTTCTTGATAACCACGACGCGTTATGTTTGTTGATACTTTGGGCAACTTGAAGGTTTGAGCGAGAATAGAGTAACAGCTCTGGGCGACCGTATGACACTCTATTCGTTCAGATTCTGAGCGACTTGCAAACTTGGGCGATGACGTTACCGCCTTATTTGGGCCTTCACCTTGATTTGTTCGATTGGACTTCGTTCTTTGGGCTATCTGACTTGGGGATCCTCCAATTGGGCTTTACTTCTTGGGTTGTTCGTTTTGGGCTGAATTTTTATGTGTCAACAATTCGAAAATAATTTACAAAGATAAGAATATATTAATATATCATTACAAAGGCTAAAATTTATGAAAAGTGGAGTATTTTTTTTTCCACTCCAACTCTATTAAAGCAACTCCCCACTTGTAGGTCCAACTCCAACCGCGTTTCCTTTAAGTTTACTAAATACGATAAAATTTAAAAATTATAAATTTGAATAATTTATGTTAATTTGAGATTAAGAATAAGATATAAAAAAAAAAAAAGTTTGAGATATAAAATAACATTTAAAATTTACAAACCTTTCATATAATTAAAATACAGTCTAGCTATTTAAAATTATGATTTGAATATATTTAACATCTTTTAATTTCTAATTGATAGTTCCCTATTTTCGGACCCAAAAAGGAAAGTATTTTTCGAACAAAATGACATTTCAGTGTTTGACTATTGATACAATTTTTGTTGATGGTCATTATAAAGAGAAATGATATTTTAAATAGTGTTTTTTTTTTTTTTTGAGAATATGGGGTTAAAAATATTATTTTTCTTTTAATTTTATTTTATGTGTAAAATATTTTATTATATAAATATGTGATTAAAAATAAGTAAAAAAAATAAAGACTTTTGCAGCAAAACAAGAGTCAAACAAGGAGACAGGTCCAAACTCAGGAGTGCAAGGCAAGAAAACAGCAACCCGTGTGGGGGCGTCACCTGACCTTCCTTTCATTTTCCAAGTAAAAATCAAGAAGGAAACCCTCACTTTCCGTAGTCTTTCTTGTATGAAAGATGAATTTAGCACTTTTTGGATGCTTTACTTGTTTTCTGGGATTGGTTTTGTGAATATTTGTATTGGTTTTTGATCTAGAGTAAAGAAATGGCAAAACCCAGAACAGAAAATGGGGTGTATAATACTTTTTCGGAGGGTAAACCAATAGCAGCGTCCTCAACATTAACATCACAGGTCAGAATATTTATTGAAGTTTTATGGTTTTTGAAGTCTGAATACTTTGTGTTTATTGGTCATCTTATTGAATGATATTTCCTTGCAAATTTTTATTTTTTGAGCTGATTTTGCGAAAAGATGGGTTCTTTGTTGCTGAAATTTTTTAATTCTAGCAAATTTTGATGATACTATAGTGCAAATAAACCTTTTATGTTGGAAGAACCTATCCTTTTTTTATTTGATAAATTTGTCCTGAATTGCATACCCTTTTTTGAACTCCAAAGAAAGAAAACATCAACAAAGGGGGAGATTATGGCCATGTTGTGCAGGTGGGTGATGGTTTTGATTTACGTTTTCTTAATTGTTGATTTAATAGCATAAGTTGCTTGATGGTTGCTTAATGTGTATGATTGGTGATGGATGATAGTAAGATTATATGTTGTGTTAGTAAATTCTTTCCATATTTGAGGGAGTTTCCACTAAATTTACTAATTCTGATAAATTGAATTATATGTATATGTGCTTATGCATATTTTGATGACGTCCCGATCCTGGGTTTAGTGAAAAGTTGGCATCTAGTACTGAACTGAATGGAGTGGAGAAAGAGGTTTCATGTAGTAGACCCCAAATTTATTTGGGACAATGCCTTGCTGCTGCTTCTTCTTCTTGTTATCAAATTTATATGCTTAGACATTACTTGAAAAGAAAAGCAAAAAGTAACCATTTTCATGTTTTATGTGGTGATACTTGTGTTTCTGTGCAAGTGTTCTAGACTTTCTGCAGTCTTTTTACATCAACTATTATTTTTTGATTTTGAAAGTTTGTGCATTCTCCTTGTCGATACTCATCTCTTTTTACAAGTGCATTTATGATTTATGCAGATAATCTTAGTGTTGAGTACAGATGACGGTGATCATTTATCTTTTTGTTCTTCACTCTTCTTATGATGTTATAGCAATAGTCAAGGTCTGTCAATTAGAAGTGGGAATGCATAATCACATTTTAGAAGGATTTGTTCACTGAATTGAACAAATCAAAATTATACCCGACCTTTGCCATGAGAAAAAAAATCGAACATCTCAACCTGTTTAGCAATCCTTTACATCTTAATATACTGCACGATCTTGACAACTTAACGAAGTCCATTTGCAAATTCTATCGAAAGGTAACACTACATTTGGATACATTTTGTTTATCTTATTGTTAATATAGTGCCCCATTAGATCCTCTTGCAATTCATCCTTCTTGTCTCCTTAACTTATGGAGACTAGACACCACAATTGATATAAATTTTTTTTATTAGATCCTCATTGTTAGCACTATTTGGGTCAGAGATTTTTTCTTTTAAACCTTTTATGGAGATTCTGTTATCTTGATTATTTACTATGCTGCTCCTTCTGAATCTTATGTTGGCAACAATTGTTCATGGCATATAGGTTGATTCTTATGATAGGGAGTCCAGGAATATGATTATGAATTCGGCCCCAGGTGCGAATAGTTCAGATCTAACCCTTCAAATACCTCCAAGGCCTGGGGGTTTTGGGAGCAGCCGTAGGGGCAAAGGTTTACTCCAGTTTCCAAGTGTCTTAAATGGAAATTATTCAATTGGAGGCTTTCTTCGGGGTCTAAGCTATAAGAAAAGGGTCACTGCAACAGATGGCGAAAGACGCCCTCTCCTTAGTTCAGAAAGCCCAGTTTTTGCCAATCCCATGCCAAACATTAATTGGAAAAGGCGTACTTCCCTTCCTGTCACTCGTGCAACGATCCTGTCACCTCCAGTTATTACGCCTACATCTGCAAGGACTCTTAGCGAAAGACAAAAGTCTTTGGTAAGTTAGTGCCTGAACTCCAACTTTAATTACTAGCAATTACATGTTATTATATCTCATTTTTGGATGCTATGAATTCTCACTTAGAAGTTTGCTTCCAATCTAATAATATATTAAGCTACTATTTGGTATAGATAAAAATAAGATTTTCAATAGATTTTGATAAATGTTGATAAATGTGTAGTCGAAAAGTTGTGAGTTCCATGAAATGTATGGTTATAATTAATTATCGACTTTGACATAAATTTTAATCCAAAATTTAAGCTGAACCAAACAAAGGCTAAGTAAAACGAGTTGAGATTCATTTTTCGAACAACCCGATTCTATGACAGTTGCTGAATGTCTTTCGTGTCCCTCTTAAGGCCAGCGGTGTAGAGGATAACCGTGTCGCTACCCCCTGGTGGTCACTTGTCTTCAAATTCTAGTAGAGGGTCAGCAATTTCCTTGATTTTTATTGATTTTAGGGGGAGGGGGCTTCGTCGATTTCTTGCCAATTTATTTCCTCGATTAGAACCCTTCTCTCTGCCTCCTCTTGGGCTTTAACTTCCATTACTGCCCGCTCAAAGGCTGCAAGAAGATTTGATTCGAAAAAAATGTATTTGCTTTTGATGTTCCAATGGATCTTAGAATGAAATATGGAGCCATTGTATATGCTTTCGCTAATTGCATATAGAAAGCTAGCAAGGACCTAAATACCAGTTTTTATAATTAGTTTTGTACATCAAAACAAACAGAAGTACCTAAATACCACCTTTTATATATACTTTACCTGATCTCTTTTCCGATGAAAGTTTAAAATTGGCATTTGCTTGAAACTATGTTGGAAGGAATGGAGGATTGAATGTGTTAGGTATTAAGCTAAAAGGGCATAAATAAACTGTAAGGAAGCAAGACTGCAATATTCTAAGCTTTGGCCAGGCAGAATGAAGCTAACAATGATAAAGCCCAGATATTCAGTAGAAAGTAGAAACTTGGACTCCATGCCGGTGTCATATCTGGTTTTCCGGAGTTGGATAATAATGCTTGATATTTGACTATTTTGAATTGAATCAAATATTCTAAAATTTATTCATTAGGCATGTGGATCTTTAGTTAGGTCTATATCTGACAAGGGTAAATGTTTGAACCAGCTTTATAACTAGACGATATCAATTTTAATAATTCCCAGTCTTTTCCAATCAAATGTTTCTCAAATTCTGGACTATGAAGTAATTTTTAAGTTATTGCATTCAGCAATTCAAATTACATTTCCAAAATTTTCAATGGACTATGATTTTCTTATGTTTATGTTGCTCATTCTCACTACTGAACGTCTGAACCTATCATCTTAAAGTAGCATTTTATAGGCCTCCAACAGAATCTCAAAATAACGTGCAACACATGTTTACAATGACTAGTATTTTTAAAAAGACAGGTATCATACACATTATAATTCTGCAGCATGCGTGCATTATGCTTGACATGCTTTTAAATTTGAAGCTGAACATTGAAAAAATTGATACTTTGTATATAACTTTGTTTTTCTGTTTGATTTATTTTCCTATTTCCATTTAGTTACTCAATACGTATTTCACTAATGTTTAATGAATGTCCTGCTAGTACTTGTGAACCATGCCCCAAACAGGAACTTCCAGAATAAATTTTCCTTATGATGGTTGTATTTATTGATTTGTGTTTTCTTCATGTTGGCTTTGTTAGAAAACATTTGGGCCGATCTTGTTCAAATAAGAAGCTTCAGATTTCTCTATACAGGAACCAAGTTATCAAAACCTGTTCTGTTTTGTAAACAGTTTGTTTGATTTTGTTATAATTTGAGTTATATTAGCTGGTTTTTATGTTTTTATGGGTAAACAGTTCGATAGTTTCTTCTGTGTCAATGTTAGGTACAAATCCTTGATTAAGCTAAAACATCTTAATGGTTTTAGAAATTTTTGAAACAATCAGCGAATGAAGGAAAAAATTGGAAACAATTTAGTGATTTACTGATGAATAAAATAAAAATCCTCCAAAAATTGAGACATTGTTCCATGATCAGGTGAATGTGGTGTGTTTACTGTGTGGAAATAATAAAACTACTTGTGCCATTTAGGCCATTAGGTATACCCTAAATGTTGTTTCGTTGTTCTCGATCATAAACTTCCCTTTGTTCTTAATTCTTATGTTCTGTTTTTACTGGTAATATGATTCTATTATCTAAGACTTCTTAGGATAATAATTTCCATAGATCTCTTCTCACTTTTCATTGTTTTCTTTATTGGTTATTTTAAAGAAATTTCTTTGGGATATTGCAGTTGTAGTAAAAAAAATTATCCATCTTTATGATTAGTTTGAATCAGTTCTGTCATTGCATCGTCAGATCCTCCAGCTCTAAAAGCTAATTACCTTTATCATATATTTTGTGTAATACATCCCATGCAGCCATGCATTTAAATTCATAGTTGTGGAAGTGAAAAAGAGAAGGGGGAATTATCAGTAATATATGCTTAGAGGTGCAGCACATGGGAAGCCGTGAGAAAGTGCAATTCATGAGGAAGATGAAATCTAATTTTGCATATACTTATTGCAGGTACGTACTTCGCAAACTACTGTTTTGAGGTCCCTCTCGGTGCTTGGGAGGAATCTCGTTATTGTAAGGTCATCATCTTTTGCTGCTCGTGAAAATCCTGCTCCAGATGCTGATAGCGGTATTTCTCGTGCATATGTATTTGGTGATGTGGTATCATCTTTCTGCTCTTTTTGATCATTTATCGAACTTTTATGGAAATGCTCGTGTGACTGAATCTCTTCATTATTATAAATGGTATTTTCCTAATTCTAATCAGAAAATTATATAAAGCGAGGCTAAGGTCACCAAGTAAGGTCAACTGGTTAAGGAAAGCTCAAATTATGAAATCGCCTAGCCGTTAAGTTAATTAAGTAGTAGTGCGGCGTTCGTATGGCGTTGCATCAACTGTGGATATAGACTAGGCTATGTAAGAGGTTCAAAGGGTATACTAACCCAAGATTTTTGAAAGTTTTGATATGCTGGATCGAATAGGCGATGTCACATAGACCTGTATTTTCTATGACAATGAAACCGTAATTGGATAACTTGCAACAAAGTTATTTACTTATAAGTGAGCTTTTAAGTTTAGACAAACGTGATTTTTTTTCCGAAAACCAATAATGTGGACTCGTAAATAATATGAAACTAGATATAAGTCTAAAATAGCCTGTTATGATTTTGAATAATTGGATTTTCATAAATTTTATCTTGTTACGTTTGATTTGTGGCAAATTAGGTCAAATAACACCTGATCCTGCCCATAAGGATCAAGAGATTCCTCAAGAAGAAGCTTCCTGCAGGATCTGTTTCGATACCTGTAAAGAAAGAAATACACTCAAGATGGAATGCTGCTGTAAAGGTGCACTCCAACTCGTACATGAAGATTGTGCAATCAGATGGTTTAGCGATAAAGGAGACAGAGTATGTGATGTATGTCGAAAAGAAGTTTCAAATTTACCGGAGACTTTGCTTCGGGTGCCAAATGATACTCAAAGAAATATAAGGTACCAGAATCGACAAGGTTTGAATGCGACGAGGTGATTATTTTTATTATTATTATTATTATTTTTGGGTTCAACATCCGAATTGATTGATTTTTCTACTGCTCTGTGCTAAAATTATTCATTAAGCTTCTTCTCCGTTTGAGTTCGAATAGAAGAGTTAGAATAGGAGTTAAGGAGATAATTCCATCTAGCTTATATCCTAGTCTAGTCAGGATTTTATATTTTTCCTTTTTAGTAATAGAATTTTATTATCTTTCCTACTTCTTTTCCTTCAATTGACATCGGGAAAAAGCCATTGGTACCCCACCTCGCCCCTCGCTGGGGCGAGGTCCCACATCGGGAAAAAGTCATTGGTACACGGGCGTTTACACACCCGTGTACACGATCCCACCTCGCCCCTCACTGGGGCAAGGTCCCACATCGGGACCCACGCGTGGGCCCTGACCCCCATGTGAGGGGGCGGGTGGGCCCGTGTACCCGAAGCGTGGTCCGATTGATTTATTATGTAATAATTCATTAAGCCCAAATTAAAAAAAAAAAAAAAAGGTTGAACCCTAATTTCGAGGGCCCTACTCCCCAATTTTGTGAGAGAGGTAAATTGCAAGATATGTCCTAACAGGTGTGAGAACAAGAATTGCCTATACACTGCAATTACAAGAAATTTAATTTCATGTTTTAGAAATCGAACTCCTACACGTGAAATAACCTCACTCTAGTCCGCTGTAGCACTCGAGGGACATTAAGCCCAAATTATAAGTTGGTATCCAAGTGGTTTTAGTCCTTCTCGAGTTGAACTCACAATAAAATTCGTTTTCCTGGTTGAATCCTCAGGCGACCCTCTACCCTTGCTCCGTCAAACCTCTATGGTAAATCGCTCGAGTGACAATCTACCCTTTAAATCATTCCGACGATCTCCACCGTCTATCTCGCTCTAAAAATTAGGTTTGATTCAGTGCATATCCTAAATTCAATTCTTTGAAAAATTCGTATATCAAAAAGCTAACCAAGAGCCTCCAAGTAGAAAAAGCAAAGCACTCACCAAGCTTCTGCTCGTCAATGCCAAGTTGCGCAACTCTCTATTCCAGTAACCTGGGATCTTACGCCTCTTCTTTTGTGCAAATGAGGCCTAGGCGACCTCTCTTCCTTGTTCATGAGGCTCCTAGAATGAGCATGGGTCTTGTGTTTGTTTGAGATGTGCGAGGCTTCGATCTATATTTTCATTGCAAACCCAAGGCTGTCGGATTCTCCTCGACCCAAACCTCCGGGCTACTCTTTCGGCTAGTCAAAGATTCGATGATTCTCCTCCAGTGTGTCTTATTCGGATATCCGATATTGATTTGGACTTGGACCTTTTTTGGGTTTTTTATTTAGGGCTAATTGGGCTCTCTCATGTTTTTCTATTTGTGCAAGTTAGTGCTCGAGGTTTGAGAATCTTGCATATCCATCCTTAACTATCAATTCGTTTGCAAATTTGTCCCTAAAGTTTTAGAGTCTTGCATAATCGTCCTTGGAACTTTCAGATTGGAGCAAGTTAGCCATTTCTGGTGCCTTATTCACTTATTGGGTTTATTGTGACCATTCTATCATTCTTACTATTGTCAGATACACTTCAGTGAGTAGAGTTGCACGACCCATGATCTTGGTTGGTAAGCCCCAGAGGTCTAACAGATTGAGGATCTTCCTCAGTTGATACTATTCGGTTCTTCGTTATATTGCTGTCAATAGGCCTCATAACGATGATAAGATCGTTTCCGACAAGTGTGTTTTTCTCTGACTATTCACGAAAATACTTCACCTATTCATACTAAACTGGATGGTATTTACTATCGTGTGTGGTCTAAATTCTGGAAATGCATATTGCGGGTCGAAAGAAAAAAGCTATGTTAAAGGACGAAAGGTTGCATTGCTCGGGAATGATCTGAGTTATGATGAATGGAAGGCTGGAGATTCATCTTCATCCAATACATGAGAAGAATTAGTTTTGCATAATGTTGGAACTAAACACAAAAAAATGAGAAGATATCACCGAAATTTGACAAAACGGGATCATTTTCCAAAGTAAGACTGTCGTAGCCGTGCTGTTTCTCCTCTGGTAGCGAACTGCTGTATATGTATATAGATAATTAAACCGGCAGCCACAATATTTGTGAAATTCCAACCAGTTGTCAGCTGGTTTTTTTCCTCTAGGTTAGTCTTTCCTTTTTTCCGTGCATGTGTTGTGTTTCCAATTCAAGCAGCCTATGTATATATATTATAATTCAAGCCGCCGGCAATTGTATGTGTATCTCTTCCCTCCCAAATTCAGCAGCCCGAATCTCTCTCTCCAGTAGCCGCCTTTTTCCCTCTCTCTGTATGTTGCCTCCAATCGTTTTCCAGTTGGCATGTGGAATATATATATAATGGCAGCCACAATTCCTTTTCAATTTCTGGACTTTTTTTTTTTTTTTAACCAATTCAGCTCTCTAATTTCTCAGCCAGCAGTCCCTTTGTTGTGTGTTTTTTGTGTGTGTGTGTGTGTGTGTATACTCAAGCCGGCAGCCGTCTTTTTCTATGGTTCAGCCGCTTGTATATTATGAAATCAAAATTCCAGCATGCTGCCCTTTTCCTATGCTTAAGAGGCCCAATTACGTTTGTCTTTCCAGCCATCATGTTTTTGTCTCCAATTTGAAGTCAAATTCCCCCGAACAATTTGAATCCAAAAATTAGGCCCATTTAATTTATTTTTTTCTTCAGATCCTCCACTTTCAAATACGAATTTTGATCTCCAAACTTTGTATCAAATAGCCACTTAATCCGTCATCCTTTTCGAAATAGTCCATCACTTAAAACACAAAGAAAATTAACCTAAGTTAAATAAAAATTAACAATTTGATGACGTAAAAGTTTAGAAATATGACTTAAATAAGTGCACAACTTGCACTTATCACATAGTTCAAAAGTTGTTTGTTTGAATTCATTTCATTTCTGGGTCATCTACTGTCAATTGTGAGAAAGAGGCATTCCAGTGGGCGGTACCAATGCTTTAGATTGTTGCTTTCTATTCTATTTATCTCGTACTAACATCTCAACAATCGAATCACTGCTGTCATAAAGAACTGAAATATCAGGTTGAGAGTAGACTAGAAATCTGATGGTGTTATTATATCTCTTTTGTGTTTTTTTTTTCTTTCTAATGTTTAAATTGAACATAAAAATATAGTTTTTTTTGCATGTTTTTCCAGCAGATGGCAAGATATTGTGGTTCTCTTCTTGATAAGCACATTTTGCTATTTCTTCTTCCTTGAGCAGCTACTGGTAAGTTTTCAGGCTATGGAATACCAGTAACTTGGTTCATCTTTTAAATGCTTACATTTTTCAGACAACTTTAGCTGTGTCCTTCTGCTTGCAGATTGGCGAGATGAAAAATCAGGCACTTATCATTGCTGCCCCATTCTCTTTTGCCATAGGTCTTACAGCCTCTATTTTTGCAGTTATCTTAGGTATGACACAGTATTGCTCACAGAAATTTCAAGACTAGCTTGATTTTATTCTTTACACCATCCAGTACTGTCCAGGCTAGCATGATAAACATGAAAATTTAAAGTGATTTGCTCTTGATGCTATTGTATTAGAATGTGTTTGTTTCTATGCAGCAATTAAAGAGCACATATGGATTTATGCAGCTCTTGAGTTTGCACTTGTGGCCCTGACTCTCCATCTTTTCTATTCAATGGTGAGATGCTCCTAAATACTATAATAAAATATTGTCACCTTCTGTCTAATTGCTATAGCACACAGTTTACTCTCATTTGAAAAAAGTCAAATGATCTTCCGTTTTAATTCTTTTCTGCATTTTCACAATTTAATGGTTAGCCTTGTGTTCTCGCTGAGCAGAAGTATTTGATCATCAAATTCACGGTGGCTGAGTGAAAATTATGATTCTATTGAGTAATGCTATTCATCAGTAGTGATCATCAATTGGCAATGTCCAATAGAGTTGTGAAGCATTTGAATAATTGGATAGAATTTTTAGGGGGCCATGGGTACCTGGACCGGTGATGAGCACAACTAATGAAGAATATTATTGTTTTTCTGTTTTATTACAGACGTTGACCTATCCAAACATGTTTCTGGAAAAGAAAATTAATTAAAAGTTCGTACTTTCTTTTAACCTTTGCCAAACATTCTGTAAAATCGATCTTTTAGCTCACATGAACCTATTTTAGGAATGCCGGCCTAGCCTATAGGACTAAAATTATCTGGGCATGGCATGGCCTGGGTTGTGACGGATCTACGAGCCTTAACCTTTTTTTTCCCTATAGTCATGCGGGGGCATACGTGGTCTGGGCAGTCTGGCTTACACCCTACTCACGTACCTCTCGAGTGGTCTGGCAATGTTTGTCTTCTGAGTGCATGTTTTGAGAGCCAAGCCTTTTTCTGATCGCAATTGCTTTACTGAAAATATATCCATTCGGTTTGATCTTGCAGCTTCATATACCCCCTGTTTATGCGATCCTGCTATCATCTGTCTTGGGATTTGGAGTGGCTATGAGTCTCAACTTTTTGTACATTCGTTACTTTTCCTGGCGGGTTCAAGTTGCTGAAAACTCTAACCTGGTATAATTGTATACCAGAGAGATATGAGATTGGTCGGATATGAACCAGTAGCAGGAAGTATTAGTTGCTTAACTGCAAAGATACAGGATCTGGGATGCATATTTAACAAGCTTTGTGTAATGTCAATTTTTTAAAATCATCCAAGGGCCAGTAGAAGTTCAAATCGATTCATTGATGAGGAGTTTATGACTGTTTTGTTTATGGTGAACGTTGTCAATTTTATGCCCCGCAAGCATATGAGTCGTAACAAGTAGTTTAATGGACCTTTAAGTCCGGATTATCTTCCCCACGATGACTATACTTTAATGTCTAATTTAATATTTTTAAATACTATTTGGCAAAAGTAAACAAATGGTTGTGATTGTTGTTTTGTTGTTAATGCTTGAAAATATTAAAATTGCACAAAAAAATAAATTGAGGATTCAAATATGGGATGGATATTAAAACAAAACAATTTCATCTATTGATCACCTTTAAATCTTAATTGAAGATTCACATCTAATGTAGTGTTCGATTGAATTCTTCTATTATATTCAATTTACGCTTTACGAGTTCTCATTGAGCCTGTTTAACTAATTCAATTTCGTAACTCTATACGAATCAAGTTTCGTTAAATGAAATATTAGTTCTAATAATTCATCTAAAGTTTCAGTAATTAATATATGTATCTCTATACGTTATACTAATTCAGTGAGTTTTAATATGTAGTTTAAATTTAAAACTAACATTTCGATTCATAATAGATTCACAAAATTATTGAATAATTGGCCAGAGAATCCAAAGCGTTGAGTACATAATTAAAATCAACACATACGCATTCAAAGTACTTGAATCTTGAATAAAAAAATAAAGGTCTTAAAAGATTACATTGTTTGCTCTAATATGAATTTAACTACTCATGATAGTGGAAGAAAAACTAAAGAATTACATTGAATACATCACCAAATTTTGAATTGAGATATAGAAAAGATGATGAAATTGGCATCAAGTTCTCTTCTTGCCTCCAAGTCTAGATTTCAAAACTTAGATCTTGATTTTTTGCTTCCCTTCCTTTTGATTTTCTCTCGAAATTTCTAGTTGTATATTCTCTCTCTCAATGTGTGAATTCCCCTTTTGAAGTGTCAAAAATTTGCATTGATACTCCTTCCCCTGTTTCCCCTAAATTTGTCGTCTTTATGGGTTTTTCAAGGGCCAAAACGAGTGACCCTAAAAGCAAATGGCGCATCGCTTAAGCGTTAGGAAGCAGCACCTAGGTGCCGCGTTGAAAAACAATGTAGCGCCTAGGTGCTATGCAAGCAGGGACTGGGTGCTAGGGCAAAACCTAGGCACTGTCTTTCTATCTATTCTGCTTCTTTTTTCGTGAAACACAGCGCGTACCAGGAGTTTGGACGCTGACTTGCTGCTCTAAATCCGTTGATTATAACTTCTTTATTCACCTTAATGCCCATTTTACACTGCCTCACCTAATCTCAAAACAACACTAACAAACACGTCAAAAACGTTTTATACTGATAAGATCTAACAAATGACGAAGTTAAAATTGTGTAAAACTCGTGAGTAAAAATACACTAAATCTTGCCAACAGTTGCACTGTGAATATGGCACTCAGACGGCTAATGGAGACTACATTATTGATATTAAAAACGTTTTATACCGATAAGATCTAACAAATGACGAAGTTAAAATTGTGTAAAACTCGTGAGTAAAAATACACTAAATCTTGCCAACAGTTGCACTGTGAATATGGCACTCAGACGGCTAATGGAGACTACATTATTGATATTAAAAGTAAAATTATCAGTAGCAGGTGCTAATGCTTTTTCCTTTTGGCTCATAGTAAATGTTGTAGATTTGATATGTTCCAAAACGAACGCACTTTTCAATATTTATTTTTATTTTTTTGGAAAACCCTGTAAAGATATAAAGACCTACGAACCACTAGCCTGGAGAGCCAGACCCAGAGCGGCCCAACTTTCATATATGTAGAAAATGCTTAGCCAGCCCTTACCTGGGCTAAATTTAAAATGTAAATATTCTGCAAAATAGAAGACAGGTACCAGAACATTCAAGAATTGGCATTTTACTACTTCAACTGCAATTCACAAGCATCACATAATAAAAGCAGTTCTATTTAATTTTTAAACATCAGATGCAGGGGATATAATCAATTTGTAACCTAGTGGAACAAAAATGTCTGATTCAAAATCAAGAAACTATTCCAGCACAGAAGCATGCCTACCTTTTTATCATTCATTACGATAAAAAAGATTGAACTCCATCTCGTCTGATACCTTAATAAGCTTCCTTCTGTCAATCTTTGATCCAAGTCATCCCCAAAATCACTTATACTTATCAGCAAAAGGCCGCAGCTTTGCACATTATCCTGAATGCAGCAAGTTCAAGCTCCCAAGAACCTTGCTGTCGATGGTTACCTTGCTTGTTTGTGATTCGAAAAGCAGGTGCCTGATGAGAGAATCTGAGCAGCTCTGCCTGTAAAATCTGCACTTCTACAATAGCTTCCTTTTCAATTCTCGGCTTGGAAACTGTTTTGTATCCGGGGAAAGAACCTTACTTGATATTAATTTGTCGTATGTGCGAGGAATTTCGACAATGTAATATTTGCAAGCCTGTCTCCCTAGGTTTGGAAAAGGTATTATCCCTAAATTGGCGGGAACAAAAGCACGATCGAGTGCCAAAGATCCATTTGGAACATTTCTTCCTTCTTCCCCAGTCCTCTGGAATGAAGGAACCCTATGACAAATCTGAATAAATCTTTCACGGGAATCAGTTCATAATTCTTTCCTCCCTTGTTCACTTGACAAAACAGACATGAAAATCCTTTCACTCTACTTATGCAAAAACCAACACGCCTAGAAAAGCAGTATAGTTTTGACAAAACATCAACTCAAATTCATAATTTCTACGTCCCTCTGAATCTGAATACCAATTCCTATCCCAGTTCTTAAAGACTGCCCATGTTTCGCCCTTATATCATTTAAGTTTTTCCTGTCTTGACTCTTGATATTGTTCAAAACCCTATATGAAAACAATTGGATGATTCTTGGTATTTTTGGATTCTTCACGTCTAAATTTTCCACAGGAAACCGGCAATCCTTCACCTATCCATTTTCTTTCATCTTCGTTGTTAGGTGTTGGAATTGGTTAAGGTAAAGTGACATTTGTGTCAACTTCGATCAAATATTCGGACTTGATCCGATAGTCAAATTATTGAAATAAACAGACTAATGTGTTCTACTCGTCGAGTAGATTGGTGTAGTATGTTTGGAATCTCAAAATCAACTCCAGATGAATAAGAAATTACAGTTCAAGATTGTAATGAAAAGAGGGAAATTGGCCAGCTATTTGCCCAACTCCATCGCTCACTTATCGCTCGAGCAGTGAGCGGGTGATAAGACTGTCACTGGTCACTAAGTGACAATGGAGCGACAATCTTTCTATTTTTGATGCTCGAGTTACGCACAGGCGACGGACAGCAAAGGCTGTTGCCCTTAACAAAGGTTGATGAGTTTTGAGGCGTATCTCTTCACTCACAACCTCTTATTTCTGTATAAATTAGACCCTTGGGAAGTCCTTTACTCCATCCCAATAATATGCAATCATAGCATAGCATAAACATTTATATTTCCATAGCTAAAATTCTACATAAAAATATGTTTCCATTTCATTCAAAAGGAGTATAAAAGCCATAATTTGGTTCGCTGTTCCTATGTCTTGGAGTGCTACAAACATAAGAAGTTAGTCGTTGTATCTTGAAAGTCGATTGTAGTTATCCGTAGGCACTGCTGCGGGGCAAAATCGATTTAAAAACAAAAAGTTTAACTCTTGTCTCGACTTTGCATTCATTTCTTTGGTGTTACTTTGTCCAATTTTATTGGACATTAGAAGACTTTCTCTAAACCTTTAATTTATTGCAACCGTCATTCCAAACCTTTCGAAACATTGCAATAGAGGCTTTTTTGGACAGTTTCCATCCATTTTTCCATTTGACCAAAAAATTAAGTTTAACCATATATTTTATATTTTTAAAAAAAAGTGGAAATTACATTGGATGTCATTTTTTGAGTTTGCACTTACAAAAATGTCACCTTTTAATAGTTTTGATCAAACTATCACTTTATGACTTTTATGGCCCTAAAAAAAAATTGAAATACTTTGGATGTCCTTAATTAAAATTGATTTGATTAGATGAAAGAATAGTACAAAAAGTTAATTTGTATCACATCAAAAGCTCCCATCTCACTACTTACAAGAAAAAAAAACTAAAAAAATATGAAAACTAAAAAGGTAAAAATATTCATTCATATAGCAACTAAAGCCCTAAAGCTAAACGAATCTCAAATTCCTCTCTCGCTCAAGATCACTTGTGATTGCCAAAATATCTATTTTTGTCCAGGTTTGTTGGTCTAAAAAGTTCATACAGTTTACTCTAACAGCCATGCTGAAGTCCTAAACCTATGTACATTTTATTGAAATTATAAGGAATCTACTTAAGTTTAGGAGAATTGTTGAAGATCAATATCTACTTTTTGGTATGTTTCTTTTATTTTATTTTTTTTGACTTGATTTGGATATTTTCGTGTTCCCTTAAGGAAAACAATGTTATGATTCGAAAAGAGATTATCTTGATTCATGGAATTTTTCCTGTTGATGGTGGGAAGATAGAAATGTTGGTTTGGTTGTAAGTTCATTGTAATTTTTATTTTTACTTTCTTATAATTGATATCATGAAATCTAGCGAAGTATCCTTGTGAACTCACAAATTTTGGTGTGCAATGAGATGACTGTAATGTAAATGAACTTCTTGCACTTCTTAATCAACAAACAATGGTTAAGCCCCTATTAATTAATGGTAGAAGATTAACTATGAGTAAGAATAAATGTCTCTTCACTATACATGGTATTTTAATATAACTATTAAAAATGTGAATATTACAAGTTTACAATTGGGCTTTTGTTTATTTTCAGTTTTCTTCGTCCCCTCCCCCACTCCCCCGGAAACGAAGAAGGAAATTAACTAGGTCGGCTAGAAAATCAGAGAGGAAACACTATAACTCTTGATAGACACTTGATGGCATACTTGTGGATTTAATATTTCGTTCCCGACATTTTATCTTTTGACAAGTTCATCTGTCGAGAATTACTGAGACTAACTGTTGGAAACGACAGTTCAGTCCTTACCTCAGCTCAGTGTATTTCACATTAATTTCGATCTTACATAAGTAAATTCGTAAAGGGTGACTTGAAGTAAAATGGGTGATACTCGTTGCATGCATTTGGTAGAAATCTTGATTGACACTTGATATATCTTTCATTTCAATGTTTATGTTACGTGTGTGACCTTGCTTTCACTGGCAATCCACTCGTTGTGTGTGTTCGGGTGGAATTCTTGATAGACATTTCACAGCGTACTTGTGGTTTTTGGTGTATATGCGGCTAGAAATATTATATTATGGTCTGAGGCATTCATTTCTTGTTTTGTCTTTGGAAACATGGATTTCGAGCCTCTTGTTCCGGAGACAGTGACGACAAGGAAGCTTGTGTTGGTTCGGGAACGACGACGACAAGGAAGCTTGTGTTGGTTCGGGGGACGGAGACGACGAGGAAGTTCCTTACGCTGGTATGAGAAACATTGAGCAAGACTCAATTGCTTCCACTAGCGGCATGACGGAAGGGGACGTAAGTTTCTTGTGGAAAAATTTTGATCTGATTAATTACGGTTAGTGGTACAAATTTCGATTAAATGTTTAGGGCCCTCTACAATATTTTGTAGGCGGTGCTAGTGAAATGCCGGTGCAGGCCACCACAGACGTGCCTAGGGATACGCCACCTATCTCAAAGATGATGTGATCTACACACCTACGACGTCTTGCACCATCTTCTAGGACTCCATACATGAGGGAGATTGCAAAGAAAGGGAAAAAATAAGTGAGCAGTTCTTTTTTGTTTTAGCAACTTCGATAGTACAATTACATTCAAAAACTTAAATGCCATGAAATTTGGAACCTAGTGTATAATTGCACTTATTAAGCTCATACTAGATGCAATAAATAAAACTTTACTCCGATACAGTTTATGATACAAATGGATTGAATCACAAACTCTACACACCTTTCTGAAATTCTATCAAACGTTTTGTTATTTTGTAAGGTGATCGATAAAGATAGCATGGACCTGAACGATATTACATTTCTTCACCTTGCTTTCTACGTGCTTTGTCTCAGAATACTTATTTTACCGATGTATGACGGCCTATGTACAGATTCGTACTCATGACCTGAACAAGTATCAAAGTGTTGGTCAACACGTTCTTGTTATAATGGGAGGTGGAATCAATCGATGTCCATGTCAAAAAAAGAGCGACGTTGACAATGTTTTACTTCGAGTGACTGCGGAGAATGCACGAAGGAACATTTTGTTTTACATTATTGTACATTTATTTTTTGAGAACGTAACACTGTCAAAAAAACTGTGTGAATTTATCAAGGAAAATGTTGGTACTGAAACTGTTATTGGCGCACTTTATAAGTTTCTTACTTTTTTAACTCATTCGACCTAGAGATTAAAATTGGTATCTAATTGAAAAATAAAATTTGGTGCATTTTATAAGTTTCTCGGTTTCGAAAAAATGAAAATTATAAGTTTGACCAATATCCAGATCATAGTTTATAAATGAAAATTATAAAGATTATAAGTTTCTCATTTTGGAGAAATTAAAATTAATGCATTTTATAAGTTTCTCATTGAAAACGTCAATGAGAAAATGATAGTGAATGTCTGATCAATACAAATACACTTTGTGGTTGAAGACATAATCCACCCCTTGAAAGACTAGAGAAGCTCTTGTAAGACTCCCCTATTAAAACAGTTAGTGATACGAGATAATGGGTTCATCCTCCTCCAGCAGCGAACCTTCAACCCCAATATGCATCTGTCGATACTGGGTTCGTCGCTGAATTTCCCATCGTTTTATCCTCAGACGATAAGGAGGTAAGCATTGAGCACCATGGTGCCGAGTTCGACGAAATGTCAAGTGCAGAATCTAAGTCATCGAATAGCGTGCTCGATTAAGTTTTCAAGGTCAGGGATCTGATTGAATCACCGTTTGACTCAGATGAGTGGCTGGCTCATCTTCCACATCCAAAAATAATTGTCATAAGCTCGGACGATTCTGATGGAGAAAGTGGGAGAGAAGCTTAAAATGTCAATATCAATGCAAGTGTGCAATAAATGGCCATTTTGTAGAAAATTATGTATAGTATTGTGGTAAGGATGATTTTAGTCACGTTCTCTGCGTATCTGCAACAATCGTATGTCCAGAATGGGTAAACACTATAGTGTATTTTTGGAAGCCGTTATTGTTTCCAACTGTCGAGAATTACAGAAACTATCTGTCGAGAACGACATATGAAATGTCGGGATGTAATGTTGGTGTTTTGCTTGTAAATTGTCATTTCATGAAAATCAATTTTCCATTTCAACAAAATGTCAGTCGAAACTAATGGAACCATAATGATCGGCTAAGTTTATAATGAAAGTAACATATGCATCCTGTTTGTGCTAATGAAACCGTAATGATCGATACTTTGCTTGCAAAACATAACGACCAATTTTTTATTTGCATATGATAATAACAATAAATTAATAACATAAGTTCAGAATTTACATTGCATAGGTGGGAACATTTTCGGGATTACATTTAACAATCACTTTTACCACCAATTTAAGTCTTCATCGTTGCGTATTTCGGCCGGAGATATATTCAAGTTAGGGACTTTAAACTTCAATTCAATTTGAGTGTGAAGATCAAGAATACCAAGTTTGTCCTTCAACTTTAACAAAAGTTCGACTACAGTAATACTTGTAGGCACCAGAATGGAAGTGGTTTTGTCCACTCTCCACTTCCATTCGTCATTCGCATAAACAAACTTTCCCCATGCGACACGATGAATCTCAAATGATTACTCATACCTAAAATGTTGGGATTGCAACGATAAGAATTCAGAATCAATATGTTGGCATTTAATAGCATGAAAGTGGCACTGCATAATACGTAAATCCGTACATAGCAAAAGGTCAAATGAAGGGTTTCCATCGTTTTGAAATGTCCAAATTGATAGTAAACTGTATATCCCAACAGTTTGTAAATGTCAAGTTGGACATTTCAAACGTTTAACCCGACGGTTTATAAATGTCAAATTCGACAGTTGAACTGTCGAAAATGTTGGGAAGCAGACGACAGTGGGTGGAAGTCAGGCTTCTTCAACACAACACATTAAGTGTGGTCATTACTATTGAGCTACCAAATGACAAAATGAAAATGTCAGATTGGCCTTGTCATTAAAGAGAAATTTAATGAAAACAGTGTTTGGTTTGAATGGAAGACATTACCCAAAACTTTAACGGTGATAATGACATTTTGTGATGGACTCCAAAACCAAACAAATCAATACATAATAATTTCAAAAATTTCAAATTAATATGCCCATGTTGTATTTAACATTTATAAAACAAAAGACTAAGAGTAAAATATAAATAATTTGTAATTGCTAACCTCTAAAAATGGATGAAAAATCCAACAGAAATGTCTTTTTGATCAATGGAAATGAAGAAGATGGAGAAAAGTTAGAATTTGTAGTTTATGTTTCATTTTTAAATTTCTTTTATCCTTTTTTATTAACAAAAATTCATATTAATCAATAAAATATACATTTATCCATATTTTGTATATAAAAATTAAATGATCACATCAAATCAATACTATTCCTTCAAATCAAGCATTAAATGCTACTAAAAATGTGTCATTAAGGGCAATTTAGATTTTTCACTCCAAAAAAGTGACATTTTTGCTCACATAAAGTGAAAATGATTAGTTTTTTGAAACTTTCATTTTTAGTAATCCCCCTTTTCAAAATAGTCAAAAGAGTAATTATCTATTAAAATAAATTTTAGCTAAATAAAAAAAAATTAAAGAAAAGGTCCGTGTTCATCTCCGCTCCTCTATCCCATTCCCTAAACCAAATCTTCGTCTTCAATAGTCACTGCCACTTGCTGCTATCACCGTCGTCAGTGACTTTCCCATCCATTTCATCTTCTTCCCCAACCCTATCCTCCACCAATCCCCATCTCCAACTCCAATCCTTTGTCCTCGTGTTTTCTTCAATATCTTCCACTATGATTTGTTTTCACACATTGTCCTATGTGCTAACAAATATGCACTAGAACTTGCATTTCCAATTGAATCTCTCAACTTTTCACAAGCAATTAACCTCGAAAGATGATTTCCTTGAAGTAATATAGTATGATTTGTGGTCACTCACATTTAGTTCATTTTCGTCACCCAACCTCGACTCATCCAAACACAAAACATCATGACAGTTGGGGGAATCCCCTTTGCAACCATTTTTAAATTCTAGAGTGATAGCATTGCTTGAATTTATTTCCCAATTCAAATTATCAACCACGGCAGAAAAATTGCTCATCAAGTTGGTTGATGGATCTCGATGGGACCTTGCGAAGTGCTATCAAGGCTCTCAATATGGGAGCACCAACCGATTGACTCACCGCCCATCTATTACTTACAAAAAGGAAATCAAATGCGTAGAGGCTGCAATAGTTTCATTCCCAGGTCCACCAAAGAAACTACAATGTCAACATGAAACTTCACAAAAAAAAAAAAAGGCACTCAAAGAAGGAAAGCCGCCATCACCGACAACGGTGAGTGGTGGTAGCTATAGAAGACGGTGGTTTGGTTTGACTTAAGGAGTGAGATGGGGTGGGATGGGATTGGATTGTGGGGGTGGAGAGAGAAATGAATAGGGATCCTTTATCTTTATCTTTATTTTGTTTTTCTTATTCTTTTTCTTTTTTGCTTTTTCTAATTTAATTTTTTAAAACTTATTTTAATACAGTAAATGGAAAGTTACTATTTTATCCTTTTAAAAAAATATTAAAAATATGGTTAAAGTCAAATTTTTTAGTCAATTAACTGACATTTGGATGAAAACCGTCCAAAAGGGCCTCCGTCGCAACTTTTGGAAGGTTTGAAGTGATAGTTACAACAAATTAAAGTTTGAAAAAAGTCCCTTAATGTTTTAAAAGTTTGAAACCGCTACCACAACTGCCCCTTAATTTTAAAGTCACTCAAATCCATTTTTCCTAAAAAATTAGGATCCTGCTTTAACCACGTGATTTGCAGCTAGAAATCTCAAGAGAGAACTTTCTGGACTCGAGCATGGAATCTAGGCATGGCATCCAAGGATTCATATGTTGGATAATTTAATGCTTTAAATTGCTGGATCTTTCATGTTAAATCATCAAGAAATATAATAATTAAAGCGGAAGCATACCTGAATCTGACATAGTTAATGCAATATGGATTTCGCGGTATGATCTTCCAAATCTACACGCAGTCTCCTATTCCTCTCTGTGATGGGATGCAGTAGAGAATGAACAATAATCTGTTTCGTTGCGTGTGATCTGGGGACCATAACCTATTTATATGAGGATGCCCTTTGACCTAATTCGGCCCATCATAGAATTAGGACTTGGGCCCGGTCTCTACACATATGTAAACCCATACTTTAATTGGATACATTAAAGCCCAAAATCGAAACCTTATTAGATCACTTTAATTGGGCTCAACCGAATTCGATAGCCTGTACACAATTATTCACACATACAAGCCCATCTTTAATTAAAAATTCTTACAATCTCCCACTTGGGCTATATGTGTCACCTTATAATTATGCATTAAACATAACCTTATGAGTACTCAGAATTTTGCTATCATTACCGAATGTATCCCCAAACAATCCCGTCCATCAATCATATCAACATAGGATCAAAGCGGCTTTCGCGTAGCTAAACCCATCAATGGTCACGTATATCAATATAACCGAATGACATGATACTTTAATTGGATACATTAAAGCCCAAAATCGAAACCTTATTAGATCACTTTAATTGGGCTCAACCGAATTCGATAGCCTATACACAATTATTCACACATACAAGCCCATCTTTAATTAAAAATTCTTACATCATAAACAGCCCATATTTGGCCAACTGCAAAACTTTCTTCCCCTGTCCTCGTTGAATTTGCAAATTTCAGGGTTCCCGGTTCTGGAACTTCTTATCTTTTGAAAACTGAGCATCTTCTTTGTCATCATAACTCGTATTCTCATTCTACGAAACACGCTGTTTCAAAGTAATAGACGTATGAAAGCAGTTCGTGCTAAAATCTCCAAATTCCTTTCCACTCAAATTATCTCCATCATTTTAAAAAACTGTATCTTCTTTCGAGTTCATGGTACTTCCTCTGCCATGTGTGTTAATGGAGTCTGAAAATATCGTTTTCTTTCTTGCTACCCCTCTCTAAATCCCCGGGAAAACCCATTTTCGAAGTGGAGCTCACCCGAAATTTTATGCACTAACTTTGGACTTATTCGAGCTCGTGGTCTTGTTCTGTTGAGAAAAGGAAGGCTGGCTAGACCCGGATCCCGACGGCACACTTGGAGAATCCATTTCATAACCTCAAGATCTTGCTACAGCTTCAAGTTTACTGTCAAACGACTTCATCTTTTCTCTATCTGAAAGAACAAGGCATCAGCTGCACCAGGATAACTGTTTCTGTCAGGGTGAAGTAAGAGAACCAAACTACGATACTTTTGATCGATGCCTCATCAGTCGTTGGATCAATATTGAGAATCCCATACCAATCACTTTCATCATCGTAAGCCTTGTTCATGGCAGAACAATGCACTTCACAGATCAAAATCATATGTGAAAATGTTTGCCAAATCACGATTGAGTGTTGATTGTTGGAATTAGTTTAAATAATTAACCAAAAATTGGAAAATGAAAAGGTGTGTAAAAGTGAAAAATGAAAAGGTGTGTCTACGTGTCAACTTCGACCAAATATTCGGATTTGATTCGATGGTCAAATTACAAAAGCAAATAGACCAACTTATTCTACTCGTCGAGTAGATCGTCGTGGTATATTTGAAATCTCGAAACCAATTCCGGATAAATGAGAAATTGTGGACAAAAGTTGGAAGAAATGAAGTGTTGCAACTTTTCGAAATGATGCATGTTTTGGCTCATATTATTTCATTTGCACCCTTTCTACATCTATAAATAAAACCATATAGACATAATTTTGGGTACACCAATTGCATTAAGCATTCATTCTTCTCTTGCAATTCTCTCCTTTCTAATTCTATAGCATTTTCATACATTTCCTTGGTAGAGAGGGAATTCCGTTCGTGTTCGCTGGTCGAAGTCATTTGGAGTACTCCTATGGCTTGACGTGGTCATTGTATTTTGGGAGATAATTGTCAAAAAAATCATTAGCACCAATGCGGGGCAAATTCATCTTAAGGACCAAGTGTCAAACACTTGCCTCGACCAAAAATTCATCACTTGATCTTTCTTCCTACAGTTTTTTTATTTCTTTTGATTATATTTTGATTTAGGAAAATGATTAACATTGTTTACATGTTTATGTTGTAAGGTTCGATCAAAAGAATAATTTGCTTTCGTTCAAGAATCGAAAGGGATGAATCCATATCCATGCATTCAGATTCGGTAATTTTTATGTTTTGCTTTTCAAACTCCATTTCGGTAAGTCGAAACCTTGTTTCGATTTCGTGAACATAAACGGTATATTTTTTGTGAATATAATATGCACATAATCGGTGTAAATTTCTCCAACAATCTTAAGATGAATTTTGTTTTCGTGCATTTATATTTTTCATTATTCTGTTTGCATAAACAAAGTATTAAATGGGTTGGATAATAAAATCTGATTACATATACTCGATGCCGATTTATGTTTTTTGCTCGGTGGGGTTCTTTGCAACTCTTAAATAAAAATATGAACCTATGCATACATGACTAATATGAGAAACTATTATGTTATTATATGAATTGTGTCTTTAAGTGTTCATGTCATCCATTTTTTTAGTATATGATGAAAGTGAAGTATTGTATATTGCACATGGTTGCAATTGTTAATCTATATATATGGCTGTCAATATGTGTCATGGATCATGAAGTTGGTTTATTTTGAAAAAGTGCATGTGATTTTTAAGGTGATTTATTAAATGATGACTCTTCATTTTCTAAATGCATTTTCAAATCTAATTTCTTAATCTATCATCAATTTGATTATCCTATTAAATAATATGACATGTATATTTACTTAAATAGGATCCATATATGTTGGTCATTGGTACAACTCCAATGTTACTGGAATAGATGCAACTAATTGTGAAAGTATATGAACTTTCATTGGAATATGAAATATAACGTGGTAAATTAGTTGGTTAAATTTTTACATCTTGTTGAAATTATACTAACTTTGATTAATATTGTAGCCTCATTTAATCCTATGGAATTAAGTGAGTTGACTTTTATGCCAGTTATATTTATATAAAGTATGACAAATTGTTATTTGTTCTAGTGGAAATTGTTGCCAAAATATTAAGATATGAAAATACTTTGCATAGCACAAATTGTGCCTAAAGTTAGCAATGGCGCTGAACTTCCTTTAAATCTGGAAAAGTTTGAATGTGATGATTTAGTTAAATTTCTTACTTCAATAAAATTAAATGGGATGATTTGTGCAAAATTATATTTGCATAAGAATATGACAAAATGTAATTTCTCCTAATTTGATTACTTGGAATTGGTGAAAAATTATGTAGAATATTATAAAATATTCTAGGATCAATTTAGATGAAAATGTGCGTCCTTTTATATGAAAAATCATGACTTTTGATATAATTATTTTCCAATGGGTACGTCTCTTCATAGAGATTATTTCAAGAGGTGTGTCCTTTTATAAGGTTGTGTCTCTTGAGAACACAACTTTTCAACCTATGGTTGATTCGTTCGTTTAAGTTTGAACATGGTGAATAAGGTAAATATGTACCTTATTATTTGACATGAAATAAAACTATCATGTGAAATGTCATAATGTGATAAGAGAAGTTGCAATTCTTGTGAATCAAGATGCTTAGCCCTCTTCACTGTTGAAATTGACTTCAATCATGAGACCAATTAAAATTGATTTATGCTTTCCAAGCATTGCTGGTCTATATGATGACCTTGATTTAATTTGGATGATCAAATTAAAATAATTTAATTGAAATAAATTGTGAGTCAACGACCACTACTTTGAAAGTATTTAGACTTTCACGAAGCACTCGATATAGATATTATCTAAGAGATAAATAAATTGAACTATGAAAGAGTTGCTAAACTCTAAGTTCAATTGTAACCCAAAAATGTGAGGGATTATCATAAAAGCTCGTGAACTTGAATGAAAATTTTAAAACTTGTGGAGGCAACATTACTAGAGTGCATATGTATTCCTAATTGAGGAATTGTGGGGGTAACTCAGTTTAACAGTTATATTTGTTTTTATCTTATAATCATAGAAAAATATCTATGAAGGTAAAAGATAGAAAACCCTTATACTAATTATAAGGATGATATACACTAAGTCTAAAGTGGATTAAATGGGTACAAGCCAATTGTGACGATTGTTTGGACATTCAAGAACAATTGGAATATATGAAGATATTCATATAGTTCAAATGCATGGTATTGTTTCAATGATGATATTGAATACCCATGATTCTGAAATCCACTTGTAAGCATGGTTGACTAGAATTAGATAGAAATTCTTCGATCTTGTTTGGAATTAATAAAGTTTTAGATAAAGCTAATAAGAAGCATGTAATTTCATGAAAGGATTTCTTGGTGGTGACAATTTGTATCTATTAAATGAAATCGATCGTTTGCTAGTAATAATTGATAAGATACTAAGTCACATGTAATGGTAGGTCTAGACGTATAAGTCATGGACATAATACCATTAAGCAGTTGATCTCAATGGTGTAAACTCATGGTACCTTTAAAGAGATTTACTAAGAGAGATCAAGAATACTGCATATCGAATGGAATGAGGTAAAGCCTACTACGTTAGAGTCCTTGTAATGGTAACCCTACCTTGTTGACTGAAGATCCCAAGATCTTGGGTCAAAGGGATAGCTAAGTTATGAGGATTCCACGAAACACTTGGGAAAATAATTTCCTAACGCGTTCCTATGATACTAAAGTGCTTTCTGCAGAGTTGCAAGAGATTAAGATAATTTTTTAATGATTCCTATATCTTGATTAAGTCAAGTGGAGTAGGACAAAATACTCTTAATAGGAGGTCACCTATTTGAGTGTGAAGTATGGCCGTTTCAATGAGAATTATTCAAAGTTTGAATTCTTTAAACACTTGCAGAACCAAGAAGGGTTCAGGGCCAAAATGAACCAAGTCATGAGAACTATGAACGGTTTAGAAAAGACATCTGTGTGAGTATCGTTGTCTTGGCTTACACTAAAGGCTGAATGGTTCAAGACATCACGTTCACCAATTAGCCGAGTAAGTCTGATGGTATTTCACTAAGCAAGGTTCAAGGCCAGAAGCTACCTTCCCTGATGCAATGTTTTTTCGCACCCTCTCTACATTGCATCATATCATCGCATTTGCATATGCGTACCCAATTTTCATTCATGTGGGGGATTGTTGGAATTGGTTAAATAATTAAGCAAAAACTGAAAAATGAAAAGGTGTGTAAAAGTGAAAAATGAAAAGGTGTGACTACGTGTCAATTTCGACCAAATATTCGGACTTGATCCGATAGTCAAATTACAAAAGTAAATAGACCAACTTATTCTACTTGTCGAGTAGATCGTCGTGGTATATTTGAAATCTCGAAACCAATTCCGGATGAATGAGAAATTGCGAACCAAAATTGGAAGAAATGAAGTGTTGTAACTTTTCGAAATGATGCATGTTTTGGTCAAGTGTTGCAACTTTTTGAAAAGATGTACGTTTTGGCCCATACTACTTCATTTGCACCCTTTCTACATCTATAAATAGAACCATATGGACATGATTTTGGGTACATCAATTGCATTGAGCATTCATTCTCCTCTTACAATTCTCTCCTTTCTAATTGTATAGAATTTTCATGCATTTCTTTGGTAGAAAGGGAATTCCGTTCGAGTTCGCTGGTCGAAATCATTTGGAGTGCTCCTATGGTTTGACGTGATCGTTGTATCTTGGGAGATAATTGTCGAAAAAACCGTTAGCACCAATGCGGGGCAAATTCATCTTAAGGACCAAGTGTCAAACACTTGCCTCGACCAAAAATTCATCACTTGCATCTTTCTTCCTGCAGTTTTTTGATTTCTTTTGATTATATTTTGATTTCTGGAAATGATTAATATTGTTTATATGTTTATGTTGTAAGGTTCAATCAAAAGAATAATTTGCTTTCGTTCAAGAATCAAAATGGATGAATCCATATCCATGCATTCAGATTCGGTAATTTTTATGTTTTGCTTCTCAAACTCCATTTCGGTAAGTCGAAACCTTGTTTCGATTTCGTGAACATAAACGGTATATTTTTTGTGAATATAATATACACATAATCGGTGTAAATTTTCCCAACATTGATTGCAATCCTCCAACCAAACCGATTGTTGTAGCATGCTTTAGAGCTTCCTGCCTTCCTTCCAGAGTTCAGTTGAGCATATTGGTCATAATCACCTTATAGCCTTGAATGCTGAGAACATGACAAAGTTTACCCTTGGAAAGGATCCATTCATTGCCATCCACCATAATAGTATTTTTCAGAGGTGTGTGCTGAATATGGTTACCATTTAAAAGTGTGATGACGGATATTTTCTTCATTATCTCGAAAAACGTAAGTTCGAATTCCGTAATCTTCCCTGCGGCTAAATTATTTCCTTCTCATTTTGAACTTCAGGAGTTGCATTCAGGAAAGATTATTGGCAATGCTAAAGAATGATGGATTAATACTAGAATACTATTACTAACAGCTAGGAGGGCGCTCGAACGGTCGTGTTATCTGGTGCAACTGGGTTTCGTGATTTTGACAATTTTTTTCTTCTGTTCAATATCAAACACTCCGTTATTGGTTATGCCTATTATATTAGGATTCCATCTTTCGTTAGACTCCTTTTGTATTAACACGCTTCATACTCCTTGCATGTTTTAAAATGTAGATTCTCCTTCTCTATCCGTAGTTTTTTCTAGTTGGGTTTCCACGTAAATCTTGTATTCAGTTTATGACCTTCATTGAATGATCATTCTCGTATTTGTTGGGTTATTAATTGAAAAAAAAAATGTGAACCTAGAAAAACTATCATAGACTTCCATGCTATGATTAAAACACAATTCCAAGCCCAGTACAAATTCTTTTTCCAACAGATAATGGAAGAGAAGACTTTAATTCTATTCTCCAAATTTATCCACTTGAAAATGGCATTATAGCAATCATCATGTGTCAAATCTCTTCGACAAAATGGGATCGTAGAAAGAAAAAAACAATCACCTATTAGAAGTATCATGATCTTATATGCTTACCGTTGGGGGATGTTATTCTCACTTCTGTATACTTGATCAATAAAATGTCTACTCTAGAATCATTTTCAATTATATATTTTACTAGACCATATTTTTTCCACTTTTTAACTACGCATTCTCTTAATAATAATAATAATAATAATAAATCATTTTTCCTTGAAAACATCTGCAGGGTACAAAATTTAAATCGCATTCTAAAAAAAATATTGTTAAGATAATTAATTAATTAAACAGAACAATAAATAAAATTGTTAAAAGTTTGTTTCTGTTTTGCTCACTTCTTACTCTTAGGGTAGAGACTATTGAAATCCTAATATCACTATATTCCTCTCTTTGTAAACATAACCGGCAACGGATCCTTCTTTTCCTCCGGCGCTTACCATGGTTTCTCCATATCGTCAGTAGACACCAACTGCAGTTGCTCTTCCATACATAACAGAGGAAATACAAAGACCAAAAATCAGAGTCATCTCCCCATTCCATTCCCATCTCAGAGACCCAGCCCCACTCCTATTTCCTACTACATGATGAATTCTTTAGGGGGCTTTTTTTTTTAGCATTTAATGTTAAGGAATATAATTTCATATGAAATAAAGATGAAAACATAGACTGAACTTTTTCTCTTAATAAGGTTAATCTCTGAAACCCAAAAAACTTATAATAGTATCAGAATCCATTAAACCCTAATGAGAAATTCGATCCGATGAAAACTAAAAAAATAAGCATGCAAATTTCAAGATTAGTTTACTTAAACGAGCCACATCTTACGGTGGCACGTTAAGGTATATAATCCCACATCAAATAAAAATGATAAACATAGATCAATTGGTAAAAGTTTTGACTACTCCTTTTAATAAGGTTGACTTTTTAAAATGGAACCCAAAGTCTTAACATTTAAGAGGCACTAGACCTTAAAATCTTCTTCGTCACTATCAGAAAAACCTGCATGAATTACTATGAATTTCGATGGTCAGATTTCAAGACAAGTGTGAATGATACTTCCTGGAGCCTGGCGATTATCAAGCGGAACTAGTGGGCATAAGAAAGGGATCCGATTTTTATCTGAGTAGGGCTCAGAAATTCTAACATCCATAAATAATGTGGGAATTGTCATTTCGAAAATATACATTCCTACCATACACGTCATCAACAATGAACAGAGAATGCCAAGTAAAATGTTGAATGAATAGACCATTTTAATTCAAGCACACTTCGATTTTATTTACTGGCATAGCATTGATAGGATATTTGGTACTCAATCACAAAATAGCACGACAAATTCAAACTTACATAGAACTTCAAAAACTCGATCAAACCGACGATACTTTATTAAGAGCTATTCAAGTAGCTACTGATGACCGAGTTTGTACACAGTGCAGGATAAATTGCGACTAAAAGGAGAGTGCACCACAGGGGGTGATCAACCCTGAAGGCCAATGATACCTGCACAAGATTCACATAAGCACATGTTATCAGGGAGTCGAGGTAGTTGCTTAATTCAGTGTTAACGTTATTCAGCCATTAAATAAAGACAGAGAAGTGTTCAGGGGCAAAAAGCAGTATATGATTCACAAAGGTGAGCATTGCCAACATCTCAGCACTGAGCAAATCGTTCAGTTTTCAGGCAATTGCTAAGAGCGTTTGTAGAGACTTCGTAAAACATAAGTTTTGAACAAAAACCACTCAAAAAATCAAAATTGAAAAAACTAAAACTCATTTTTGGCAAAAAAAATTGTTGCTTAAAAGTAGCTCTGAAGCTTAACAATAAGCTTAATTAAATTTTAAGTACTTGTAAATTTTTTAAGGCTTAGCCAAACATGCTTGAATTGTATTTTTGTCGTTAAACACTTACTAACCTCAGCTACCCTACGCGATGTAGTTCATCTAAAACTAAACTAAAAAAATTTCAACACCGAGAATGCAAATAGCTTATGCCGCATAGTAGTTCAGTGGCAAAAATAGATAAATAAATGTTTCTTACCACAAGCAACTCTTCCACCAGCATTTCCAGTGCTCTTGCTCAGTTCATGACCACCTGATACAAGGGAGTAACTCGTAAACAACTGCCAGTAAATTTAAAAACGTAAAAGAGAATTTTCAAACCAGGATAACATCAGAAGACACGATCTGTGTAAGAAACGAACTAACACTTAGAGCCTTTTCAAAATGTGCTCCTTGACTCACCCAATCAACCAACCAGCCAAAGGATTTGAGAAAATAGAAGAAAATATTGTTCCACAAGTTTCATGATGAAAAGCTTGTATATTGCTAGTTAAGAGATTCAATTACTCTAGAAATGTTGTCAAGTTCTTCCAGTAAATTCAACTATAATGTAGGGAAATGACTAGGTATTAATCACCATGACAGATGTGCATGATAATAGGAATCAGTTTTTGTGAGAGAGAGAGAGAGAGAGAGGACCATTCCATTCTCTTCTTGACAGCAATTGTAAGCAGTTTTCTGTTCAAGGTCATGCATAGAAAATTCAGTAATTAAAATATAGAAGATACCCACCCCTTCCAAGATCATCAGGATCTGAATGGACAACTACTGCTCTTCCAATTATGGAATGTGGTCCTGTAAGAGGTATCTGCAAACCAAGATAAACATTTAAGATACTAGTCCAAGAAAACTACATATTATAAGCTGAAACTGTGGTGAAGAATCATTCACCTGCTTGTCAACAATGTTGATAGCAGCGGTGCCTGAACATTAAAATGATGGAAAAAGGAGAAGTGAGCATGTAAGCATTTTGTAATGCATATAGCATAGCACCCGCAACTTTTTGTTTATTTACACTACCCTTGGGGATTAAACAATATAATACTCAAATTCTCTAACAAATAATATGTGATGACCTTTTTTTCCCTTAACAATATCGGTGGGAAGTTTTCAAATAATTTTTGCAATACTACAAAACTTTAACAGCAGTCATCAAACAGCATAGGTAGCTTTGATAGCAAAAACTAAGAGCATGATTGGCTAAGCTTAAAACACCCATTAATCTTAAGTATGTGTCAATTTTAGATTATTGACAAAGTTGGAAATAAGTTGCTTATTTTAAGAGTAAGGCAAGAGTTACTCCTAAAATAACTACTTTTTTTTACTTACCAGTAAGAAAAACATAACATATCAAAACATGTTTGGAAGCAAAAGGTCGTTTACTAGTTTACGAGTGAAGGTACTATATTCTTTAGTTTATGAATGAAGGAAATATTACGTCTCTGCAGAACTTAATAACAGTAGTGTGCAAAATTTTTTTGTCAAAAATGCAAAGGAATGTACCATCTTCGCCAACTGTGATATTACCAAGATCACCAGCATGACGGTTCTCATCTCCAGGTGCACCATGCTCTTTCCCAACAGGATTGAAATGAGGTCCTGCATATGAAATTACTGGAATATGAGAGAGAGAAATTTCAATGGCTAGAACTGGTACAAGTACAACCTCTCACCATTGGAGTTTACTAGTTGTTAACAAAGATGAACAGACAACACAGGAAAATTACCAGTTGACATACAGCCATTGGTGGTGTCACCAAGGGCGTGGACATGAAAGCCATGAAGTCCAGGCTTAAGGCCAGAAAGGTTTCCAGTAACAGTAGTTGGACCTGAAGCATTAAAAATGAATTATAAAGAGAATAATCAACAGGCTAAGAGCACATTTGGTACAGAGTACTCAACGATATTGCCATGTGTCATAAACAAGATAACTTATTTATATTCCTTAATTTTGTCCAATATTGTCCAATCCAACATAACAAGCATGCCATAAAGGAAATGAAAAATTACCATCTCCTTCTTGGGTGAAGTAGACGGTGCCAGTGACACCCTCGCTGCTGTTGAGGACTGTGACGGCCTTCACCATGATTATTGTGATCTACAAAAATTATAATGGCACAATTTATCAATCAATTATACAGAAGATAATTAAAAGTACCTGAGAAAAAATGGTTAGTACAAAGGCACGTAAGAATAGATAAAAGAGCAAACAATAGGTAATATGAAATAGTTGTAGCCATTTAAAACCAAAACAAAATGCCTTAGAAAGACTTGAGTCTCTGTTTTTCGAATGCAAAAGGCTATTACTACTAACACCAATCCAATCTTTCAATCCCCAAAGATTCACTACCACTAAGAATATTTTTCCTATCAAAAACCCCACTATTTGATATCAATCTTATTTCATATCAAACTACTATCTTTTGGTTATGCTATTGCACGAAACAGAGTTAATTACATGAAAAGTGTCAATTTTATCCAATGTTAATTACTTAACACAGTACAACAAAAAATTTCTGTAAAAAAACAAAGTCCCACAAAAAATGAACTCACAGTCTTGAATCCAGTATAACAGTAAATGTACAAGCTCAATTTTACAAACATACAAATTTGAAAAAATAAAAATAAAAAAATTCCTATAAAAAAATTTGATAGAAGTAAAGTAGAAACAGTAAATATTAAGTAAATCACCACACGCAAATAAATAGAAAAATGAATCACATCCTTCAATTCTCTCAAATCTCTTCTTTTTAGGGCAAAAATGAGTAAAACCCAACAAATAGTCTTTCTCGTAGGACCCATATACCCATGAAATATGAAAAAACTCGTTTTAAAATCTAATTAACCCACTTACCAATAAATTGAACAAAACATCACAATAACATCATGAAAACTAAGCATTTACAGGGAGAAACGCCACATACTTCAGCTAGGTAGCATGAAAAACTGAGTCTCTATTAACGAATGTAAAACAGCATGAAATACTAATAAATTTAATCTAAACTAACGAATCAAAAAGGAAAAAAATACAAAAAAACAAAAAACTGAACCAGTCACTGATGCAAATAAATGAAAAGGGAACAACATTATACAGTTTCTTATCTCAAAAACAAGGTGAAATTGTATTTGAGTTGTTTACCTCAGAGCACCCCTTACACAGGCTAGAGAGAAAGAGTCAAGCGATGATTCCGGAGAAAATGCCAATGAATTTAAGGAGTGATAGCCGATAGGTCGTTAGTTTTTATCAAAATTTATGACCAATTTGCGGTCATTCATAATTGCGTTAGCTGGGTTCCACCTACTCTGAAACTGTATTCTCCACGCGCACCGTTTCGCGTGTAAATAATGTTACCTATCGGCTATAGTACTGTATAAATAAATTTATATTTTGTTTAATATTTATTTAATTGATTAGATAAAGGATACGTTTAGGTGGTTAAATATAAGTGCGCTGGATCATGCATCAAGCCTGTTATATATATATATATATATATATATATATATATATATATATAT
>NC_036258.1:4857871-4876897 GCF_002742605.1 Olea europaea var. sylvestris | reverse complement strand
TATATAAGTGCGCTGGATCATGCATCCAGCTTGTAATTAATAAAGAGCAATAAAGGACTCGTTCGGTACTTTGGCAGTTCAGTTGGGAGCTCTTGGACCCTGACTAGTTTGGGACACAATCCGCAGTTTACCTGGTCTGCGTGAAGAGGGGCTAGATCGTAAACCTCAGAATTAGTCGCTGTAAGGTGGACATCTGGGCATAAAAAAAAATAAAGAGTAATAAAGGAATTCGAATTTAGGTCTCATGTAAAATATTAAGAGCCCATTTGATGCAACATTTTTTTTTTTTTGGTATATATATAGTTGAAAATAATTTTAAAAAAATCAATGTCAAACAAACTCTTATTTACTTACGGGGGTGTCCTCAACTCAGAATTTAGTAGATTTGTTAATATTTATAAATTCTCATGGATTGTATGGAATTTGATAGATTTCATAAGATTTGAATGAATTTCTATTTTGTAGATTTTAATTGATTTTCATGGATTTTTATAGATTTCAATGGATTTTATAGATTCTCATCGATTTGGGTAAAATTCATGGTAAAATAGATTTCAATGAATGTGTATGTCATTATAACTATATTTCGTAACTCTTAATTACTTACACATGGAAAAAATCTGTAGTATATTAAATAAGAAAAATCCAGAATTAACATGTCAGAATAAAAAATCAATTGACGGCCATTGGTGAAATTAACAAGTCAGAATATGTGGGAAATTAATGGCCATTGGTGAAACTAGCAAGTCAGAAAATTGATAAATTCAATAAAAATTGATCTGTTCATGACAGAGGGATGCGAGATAGGGAGGAGAAGAAGAAGAAGAAAAACCTTTTCACCAGAGAGGGAGAGGGCGACAAATTTGCAGGCGAGAAAAGTCTTGAAATTTGTGGGGTTGGGATATAATTGTTACATATTTTTGGTATTTATACTTTTAGCTTGAAATCTTTTAAAATCTATCAAAATTTATCTAATTAATGAAATCATTTTAAATCAAGTAGTTATTGAGGACACGTAAATTTCTAATTTACCTATTAAAATCTAAGTTGAGGACACCTAAATTTATAAATATTTCTAAAAGTCTAGATTGAGGACACCTATATTTTAATGAATTATATTTAAATCTGAATTGAGGTCACCTCAATTTATATGGAGTTTTAAAATCCATAGAACTCTATATTGAGGACAGCCCCCTTAACCAAACATGATGAAACATTATATATTTTATTGCATTGATACGTGGATATTCATTCTCGTTTTAATGTATTAAACGGTCCAAGTTTGATTACACAACAAACATGCTTAGTTTCCAACGTTTTTAGTCCAAAGAAAATGCTACTAATAATAATAATAATAATAATAGAAGAAGAATCTCTATTGAATTCGGTGGATTGCAATTTAGGTGATATCTTAATTAGAAAGACTTTCGATATATATAATGTTTGACAACAACTTTTATAAAACTCTTTTTTATATTAAAACATTTTCAATCGCACATTTTTCAAAAAATTACTATTTTAAAACTCATTTTCTTGAAAAGAAAATAAATAAATAAACACTTTTTTTAATAGTCGTAAAAAAGGGGCTTAATGTCTAAATAGAGTAGATCGAACAAATCTATTTATTTCTTGTCATGTCGACTTGATATAGTCCTAAATATATTGCATTGAATATGAACTTTTGCAGATATCATTTATTTTAGTTTATGTGGCAATCTTTTTCGACTCAATCCACATTAGCGCAACATGTTCTAATAATCTGCATGTCATTAAAAGGATTATTTTAACAACCATGCTACATTACAACAAAGTTTGACATATTGGTTGACACAATACACTCACATGGAAGTCGGCATTATTTTATTTGCGCGAGACCCACTCCTCAACTGTGAGTGTGGTATCATCCTTTGTGTCAAACATTATGTTCGTTTGACATTCCTCATATTTTAAAATGCTGGTTCTTTGAAGTCTTCGTTCAATTTTGGTGGCATTAGATTTTTATATATTAGCCAATAAGTCCGCCTTCAATCTTGAGTTCTTGTAAAGAAAGATTTTTAAGCGAAGTGGGTGAGGAATGAGTTTTTTAAGAACTTTTGGTCTTTGGATTAGTTGCATGAATTATTTTCAATATTTTTTTTGATCTAACGAGACAAAGAAAGATGAAAGGGACACTTTACTATCAAACCTATGTCGATAAATCATTTCTTGTCTTCTTCTCTACGAGTTTATCAATCATATCAACTGCTCTTGAATGGTTGTGATACTCAGGGCACTTTCTTCTTCCACACCGATCCTAAACTCCTCCTCGAGCTCCATGACAACTTCGACCTAAATACGGAAGACAGTTGTCCATCAAATATCACAAAGAAACCCATCATACTCAAGATCGATGACTAAAATCGTGAAATACCATAATATGCAAATTATATTTTTCTTTTATACTAAAATGGATAAGATAACAAATGGAAAAGGTGGCTCCGATTGAAGATAAATTAAATGAGGTGATCTAGACATATTTTCCGTAGACCTCAAGATGTTCGTGTACATAAGAGTGGTTCGATCTCAGTTAGAAGAAAGACGGGTAAACATAAAATACTAATGCCCGGTTTTAAATATGAAAGGATTTAATTTCTTTAGATCTTCAACTACCTGCAATCAACCTTGACTTGTTGAAAACGAGTTTTAGGCTCATTCTGTAATCAGTTGATTTGGAACAGTACTCAGATTAACTCAGCATTTACATTTTCATTTAGGCCATGTTTGATTGGATATATTTTCTATGGAAAATATTTTCCATATTCCACCAAAACGTGGTGTTTGATTGCTAAATTTTCTAGGGAATTTGATCTCCACATTTTCCTCCACACATGTGCCTTTTCCTCGAAATGGTGGAAAATCAATTCCCACCATTTTGGTAGGAATTCGGTTTTTCAGCTTTTCATTTTTATTTTTTGATTTTTTTTAGCAATGGAAACAAAATCTATCAACAATTGTAAAAAAAAAATTATCCATTTAGTTGACAATTTTCATGAAAAACAAGATCAAACGAACACCAAAAAATTCAAAATTTCAACATTTTCCACGTGGAAAATTATATCAATCAAACACAATAATTTACAATTCTCAGGAAAAACAATTTTTAGGTAAATCAATTTTCTGAAATTCGTTTTCAATTCAATTCAATTTCATCTTTACAATCAAACAGACCTTTAATGTGCATGGTTGGAGTCGGAAAATGCTATTGCAAGCCAAAATCAATAATCAGGACAACCTTAAGAGTATAGGAAATTACCAGTGATTTAGCTTTAAATAAAATTCGAGGAAACAAAATTCAATCGAAAAAAAAATTCGGGAGAAGTTTTAGATATGCAAATATATTTTCCTATAAAAACTTTAATACGGTATCGAGAGAATCAGCACCAACTGACTCAAATTTCGACTTTCCAGTGACAGCAGAATTGACAGGGAGAGCAAATTGCTACATCACAATTTCACACACTCTCTACAGTCACGGGTTTGGCCTGCTCAAATGTATCCAAGAATCTGCAAATATGAATATGGGCCCGTTTGGTAATAATTTTGAGAATTGATTTTTTAATCTTTAGAGAGAAAAATGAATGCCACATGTGAGTAAATAAGTAAAAAATAACGATTGAAATAGTGAAATAACAGTCAAAAAATCAATCACTACCAAATGGGGTCATAATTGTAAACTTGAAACTTATATATTAGTAAATCACATCAAATTAAAGAAAACACAACTTAGCATTCCCAGTACAAGTAATTTGGTTAACCGCAAAAGAAGAGGTAAGGGAATCCTGTAATAGATAGAGAAGAAAAGTGTAACGATAAAAAAAAAGGTAAGAATTAAGACCGTTCTATCAAGTGATTTAAATCCAACTAAATTCAAATTCTACTGCGAGCATCGCCAGTTATGCCTAAAATAAGTGAGAGTAATCAACTTTCGTTGCCCAAAATCTTAGCCAAAAGCTAAGTAAAAGTAACTTTTACTTCAAAATCTTGCTTTCTTAAAGAAAATCTGTAACTTCGTTTTCAAAAAAGTACCTTTTTTTCTTCCTTTTTTTTATGGCTCAGCTAAACGTACTTAAAAATAAAAATCAGCGGACAAAAGTCGAGGGTGAAACAAACGGATTATTCCTACGAATGATGCTTAATTTTAAATATAATGTGTCCATTTCGAAATAACCTAGAGGCATGAAAATAATGATGAAGAACATTAAATAATTAATGTGTGCTGGAAATTTTCTGTCTCAATTTTTGTAAATTGTACTACATAAAAATATATATATCTCAACAGCCAGAGCATCTGGTAAAAAAAAAAAAAAAAATTCCCCTATGAAAACTGAAGGGTGAAACGTAATGCAAGAAGGAAAGTAAGGAAACTATTTGTCTCACTTAAAGCTGAACAATAATTATGCTAGACACGAGAAAATTACAACATTAATTTATAACACAAATGTAACGAAAATCAACAAAAAATAAATAAATAAATAAATAAAATAAATAAAACGTTATATTGATTATAATCGAATAATACATCTTAGATACATACACAAGCTCAATGCTTTGACAAAAAAATTTCGATGCGTCAATAGATTGAATCTTTGACCAGAAATACCCAAATAATTACCAAGACTTCTTAAATGATTGATGACAACCAAGAAGCTCACGACATTCTTAGGGTCTGTTTATAGAAGAGTTTGCTTAAGTCAGCTTCCTCTAAAATTTCTTGTAATAAGACAAAATACTTTTAAAAAATTATTCAAATATGTTCAAAAATAATTTATCACTCTCAGAAACAGGTTTTAATATCCCTGCCAAATGGGCCTTAATTTAGAACGTATATGCGACACTTTTTTTATATACTTTGTCCGACCCAGCTGCCCAAATGTGCATTCAGAGTATGTCTCATATGTTAGTCTTGACATATGATCAAGGAATAGAAAACATGCAAACATGTCTATTCACTCGCTTTAAAATGCTTTTTAGTGGTCACTGAAATTTACTCACTGAATCTAATTGTTCAAAAATTGAAAATTTTAAAGTATAAGACACCATACATGAAAACCATTCTTTCCTATTAAGATTATTGACTCTAAATAAAAAATTTCACTATTTGTTCTAAATATAATTTTTTATTTTCTTGGTTTGGGTGTACAGTCTCAATTGAAATGAAATAATTTATTTCTATTATTTTTCTTGACGTAAAGGAAGATTATAATTTAAATTAAGATTTATGTTACTTTGAAGTTACCATTTTTCTTTCCCCTTGAACATAACTTTTGATGGGTAGAAACATTATTCTTGTTTGCTGCACATTTTTGGACAGTGAAAATAAGATTCTTGACCATTGGAGCATATTGCCCGAAACCAATTGTGAGAGGCAAGTCAAAAATATCATGTCACGTGGGGCCGTTCAACGGCTTTATTTCTTCTAAAATTGGAGGGAAAATGTGGCCCAAACAAGGGCATATATTTTAACCAATATCAATATTCTCATCTTAGATTGAGAATCTCATAATCTAGTCGATATTTGTTTATTATTATTTCTTTTTATCAAGGTTGAATCTCATAAAAATCAATTTTACTCTGAAATGTTACGAAGTTCGATGATCATACAGAAGTATTTTAAAATTTAGTGAGTAAAACGAGACAAAAATATGTTCAGTGACTAGTGAACACATGGTGAATGAGTAGTGATAGACTCTAACATGTTAAAGTTCAATAATCACCTGAAAGCATTTTAAAGTCTAGTGACTTACAAACACATGGTGATTAAGTGCAACATGTTGAAGTTCGATGACCAATTAAAAGTATTTTAAAGTTTAGTGAGTAAAGCATGAAGGAAGTATAAGTTTAATGATTAATGAAACGATAATAAATGGGTTAGTGTGGCTTTATGACACTATTTTGCGTGCTGGCTGCTAGCGCTTGATGTGTCAAAATTCGGGGTGTTTTTGCATTCTTCTTAACTTTGGCTTCGTTTCGCAAATATATAAATATTGATAAAGAGAACTAATAAACTCATAAAGAGAAATAATAGTGAATTTTACGAAGATGTAAATAATAATGAGTATGAGTTATGAATGTATGATTAAAATTAATATTTGATTTTGATTGAATTTATAAATTATTTATTTAAATGGAGGTTCCATTTGTAATTTAAGTTCGTCAAACTTTAATTTTTAATTATACATTTTGTATGTCGTACTACTACTATATTTATTATCAACATATTTTGTAGTACCCATAAAATCTTTACCACTTGATTTTAATTCAAGCCAATTCAAACATCCACTTTGCATATGGTGTGTGGGAGTTGGGATAAATGCAGAGTAGATGTAGAGCTTTATAATGTTAATTATGGTCATCTTGACGTCACATAAGTTTAACCTAATCACGGCTTGCTCGACCCTAGAGGAGAATCATGCCGATCCTCAATGAGGATGTCACTCGAATTGCATCTTAAATTGAAAATTCAATAATATAAGCGAAAGTAAGAGACCGAGACACGGGCTTGTATTAAAAAAAAAATGCAATAAGTCTATAGACTGTTGAGGTTAGCTCTACAGAGATCACTTCAAAATGAATCATACTGTACAATATTTTTGATAACATTGTTAACAACATGCCACGTAACACATTGTTATTGGACAGATCAAAAAATAATTTCTCTTCTCATCCAACTTTTTTTGCCACCTACAAATATCGTCAACAATGTTGTAAGAAAATATTGTACAAATGATATTTCCTTTCAAAATTGGACAGTTGTAATCTGGCATGTTTTTATTTATACATGTAGATTGAGGTTTTGGGAGTTGGCTTGGAATTGGTAAATGAGTAGATCTAATAGTTAAAATCGTCATTTGTAATTTTTTGAACTTTTTAAGCATCAGTTGTACATCAATATTAGTTTTGACATCAATTTTCAAATTTTCAGGACTTTTTTGTCAACAGATCTTTAACCATGTTTCTGACAACCTATTAATTTCACAGTGGGCCATGAACTGTTAGCACCAAAATCATACAGCCGGGAAAAGGAGCGGCATCGTTGGTACTTAGATGGTAAAGTCAATTGCCGATACAAAGTAATACGAGAATCGAATAGGGTGGAGACAAGTAAGCATAGATTTGACTGGAGTTCAAGAGTTGCATATTTTTATCTTTTTACCTACGTGCAGGGGCAGATCCATGAAAATGATTCAGTGGGACGAGACAGAATTATGTAAAAATTATGGTTAAGAACTTAAAATTGTGGACTCAAAATTATGTGGGTTAGCACCCAATAGGCCCTTATAGGGTCCGCCCCTGCCTGAGTGTCTGTGTTTATAAGAGAGGATATCTTGGGAAATAAGGATTGAGGAGTGTAATGCTAACTCCACGCATTGTCCGCCCCTTGGCTGTCGCGCCTCCTTGGTTTGGTTTTGGTAGGTTTCCTTCATGTATTTGTTTCCTAGTGTATTTGGTTTTCCTTGTAGTATTTGATTCTTGGAGATTTTCCTTTTCTTCTTCCTTTTTTTTTAATCTTTAAGGATCATATGCTAATTTGTAGGACTTGAAAACTTGTTTCTTTATAAAATATACATTTCTTCTTTAAATATACAAGCTTGCTTCACCAACATGTTTGGAAGGTAAGTGTTCGCCCGCTAGGTGGTGTCTCATGATTATCAAAAGATGATAAGAACGGTAAGGATGAATTCAAATGGAGTCTTGTACTCACCCAGCATAGCAACGAATATATGGATTGTCGATATCTTTTCTGCTCAAAGTCCACGTGGCTTTTGCTGACACGTTATTATCCACATAGGGATTTCGTAGAATCTAGAATGTATCAAATAAGGCGTGTTATTTTTATAATATAATTAATTTATAAAGACTACAATAATTTAAAAATAATAAAGAAACCTTATAAATAAAATAGAAAAAATATTTTAAATTTAGGACAAAAGTGAAAAACGATATAGATGTAAAAAGTGGCATGGTTAGTGATGTTAAACTGGCCCGCCCAGCTCAGTATCCAACACGTCCAACCTTTATGGTCGGTCGTGGTTTGGGCCCAGCCCGTGCGTGGACGGTGCGGGTCGTGCCTATAGGAGCAACTTGCTGTAAAGGAAAAGCAATGAAAAAGAAATAGGAAGATTCACAAACGTAGCCTTAGATTCAAAGCAGGTGCATCTACTTTTTGGTACAACCGTTTCGCAGAGAACTAACATATCAAAGCCAATATCCTCTACGGTGCTTACAAGTGCAGTTTGCTGCAGTTAGCTCTTTGTTCATGCAACTTCTGGACACTTGTCCTATCTATATATAAGACTCAAAAATAATTAAAAATTAGGGATACTGTAAATGTTTATAAATTTTGCCAAACTATGAACAATAAAATTCTGTCAATTAATTAATTAATAACTTATATTTTATCATGCTCAAACCCAAGCTCCAAAAGATCTCCTCCAAACCCACAATAGGACTTACTTTGACCTTCTTAACCTCCCGTCCCCAGGTCGCCCGTCTAGTGCTCTCAATAAGTGACATCAAACTAAGCGTGAGGCAATCGGCCGATGCTTGTAGCTACCTTCCTCACACATCACAACATGGCTAGATCAAGAATACGACCTCCGGTGTATCCTAATCCTACTAAGACAGTATTACCATAGTCTTAACAGACCTCGACTAAATGCATGTTTGTCAAAAATTTTAATTAATTATAAGTAGCAGGTCCCAAAAATGTGAGATTAAAAAGCAAGTAAAATAAATGAAAGATAAGTGGATAGTATTTAATGATATAAACAATTGCCAAAACAAGGCTAAGACTTTAACCCTACTTGGAGTCCCAGTCCTTACAGATGTCAACATCCTTCTAAAATTACATCACAATGCACCATATATATGTAATTATTGTTCATTACATTATTTAGGTCAACGCCTTCTACATTCCTTTACCATTGCAGACTTGAGTACTGAAGGGGGCAACGAGAACATATGTCGACACCTTTACTTTAGGTGCCAAAGCTCTATTGAATGTCTAACTCGTGCCATCTTTAAACCTTAGTTTGCACAATCATGTTGTGCGAATTTTTGCAGGATCATTGCTTCAATGAGTTTACAACCATTTTGAAAAACAGATGTACTTTCCAAGATTGGGACATGTTTTGTCCAATGCTGAAATGTATTGTACTTCATGTTCGTTTTCACTTAAAAAATTGATAAAAAGAAATTAAATTAAAGTCAATAGTAAAACCAAATAGAGGCTACAACATTTAATGGAGTAATGTTATTCAAGCTCACCAATATTAAACACACGTCTAATTGGCAATAAATGACATTAAATATAAATTCATTTAAAAATAACGTCACATGATTTATTTAATTGCATCAATCTAACTGGTCACGCCGATTGATGCTAGATATAAATATTTCATTTAAAGTGACTCATAACTTTTATCAATTTTTCAACTTCATATTTTTTCAATATTTATCAAAATTTACTAAAATTCTGATTTTTAATATTATACAGTCTTTTTTAAAATATAATTTGGGATGAAAATAAAAATCCTTTTTTTTGTGTGTGTGGCTATTTCATTATGGAAATTAAAAAATAGAAATTAGAAAAATGTGACCATAGTTCTCCATGAAATAATTGTATAAAATTGCCAACTTAAAGTTCGCGTTTTTAAGCTTAAATATCACTTTCGAATGACATCGTAAAAATCATGTAGAAACAAGGAGGGACAGGGTTGCAAAAAGTGGCGAGGAATTAATAAATTGATTTTTATTTTTAATGTTTGTTACGTAAAATTTTTGTTCACTTAAAAGTTGGTTAATCTTTATTTTCAACCACAATTTTTATTCACCCTTTGACCATATATTTTAGAGTAATGTTATTCGTAGTGAAGACTGTCAGTAGTCGTCCTATGCAGCATACACTTGACAATTTGATATTTGATATATAGATATGATAGTTATTTTTTGAATTATATATCAAATAAAAAACTGTTAAGTGTACGTCACATAAGGCGACTGCTGATAATTTTCACTACAAATAGCATTATTCTATATTTTATGGATTCATTTGCTTTAATCAATATCTCACTATTCCTAAAAGTTATTTCACCTATAGATATACTCGTGTTTATGAAATTCTATATTTAAAATGCCTAGAAAATAATTTTAAATTTTATTTTTACAAGAAAATGCTTTCATTGTTAATGCACTCAGTCGGCTTTCCCCTCGCAAAAAATAAAAAATAAAATAAAATAGAAACCCAAAAGAATTTGCTTATAATTAAACAACATTGTTACATCCGCTGGTACATAGACTTCACAGCCACTGTACAAACTTCTGCGTTTTCTACTGCAGGTAATCTGATGCTATCATCTCCTTCCTTCTCTCTCTCTCTCTCACACACACAGTCGCTTAAATTCTACACGATGGCCATGGTTTCCATTGCTATATAGTGCCTAGTTATGATTTTATTTTTTTTACAGTTCACTTACTTTCTCTATACTTTTTTTCCCAACCAAAGCCAAGGTTCAGAAAATATCTCAATTCGAGTAAGTTTTTTTTTTTTTTTTTTTATTGTATCTCTGTATATGTGTAAGTGTGTTTGCGTGTAAGTTAACAGGTTCGTGTAGTGTTGCTTAATTACGCCGACCGTGATGTATTGTACATCGTTCATAAGTCGTTGTACGTTCTTTTGGAGGGATGTCACGTTGCTCGAAAAGATTCATTTTTAGGCTCTGATTCTGAGGCGGAGCATCACTTCAGCACTAGCATGGCCCTAGGATTCTAGAAATCAGCCAAAACTGATAGTGCTTGAGGGGAATTCCTGGTGATGAAGTAGTTAATTGAGAATAGGTTGCGAACACCTTCTGTGGATCAAGACATAAGAATGGAAATTCATCTATCAGATTCTATTTGAGACAAGGCACAATTACTACTGCACGATGTGCAATAATTTTGGCAGGGTAAAAGCTGCATTTAATTTATCCAGAGTTATACAAGAAATTGTGATGTGAGAGGGGGAAATTACATGATTTTCCAGTGTGTTTTTGTTACTTTTAGTTTGACTTATATCTTATTCCCTGTACTTATTCCAACCATATACCTCTAAATAGTTGAGAAAATATGGTAAAAAATGTGTTGATATTATGGTTGTTCTTGTCAATTCATTATATTTTATTTGAAACTTATTGGTGCCTTGATTTTTTTTTTCTTCATTCACTATCTCAGGCTAGAAAAATCATGAGTGGCCGTCTAGTTGACATTCATCCCCGTGAACTCAATTTCATATGTAAGTGAAATTGTGCAGCGATGCTGCTTGGATTGATTTGGATAAGTGTATCATTGTATGGTTTTTGGCCTTCGGTTATGTTAATGAATGCATCATGTTGCATCCGAATCTAGGTGTATGCCATACATTTAATGATATCACTATAGTTTCATTGATTAGTATTCTATTTGAAAACAAGAAGCTCCTTTTAAGTTGTCTCAGTATTGTAGCTGCGTTGTCTTCAATAGATTTAAACCATGTTAGGTCGCATAAGTAGAATCTTCTGAATGGAAATTATAGAGCATTTGCATTGGGATTCAAACAGAAATTTTTTTAACTCCAAATACAATTCCCAATTCCATGCAGTAAGCTTGGCATCCTGGAATTCAAGAGTACTAGGATAGTATCATTTTACGTCAATAAATACTTGGGAATGATCATAAAATGCATGCCTTCTGATGACAGCTACTGAGTGTCATGGCTCAGGACTCTTGTCATTGCATGCCTCCCAAAGTTCTAACTGGTCTGGTCATACGAGGTCTATAAATTGATCCCAAGTGGAAACTTTGTGGAGGTGAATTTATATAGTTATTTTAGCTGTAGTAGGATATATGACAGAATCATGATCTTTTGTGGGAGACGTACATAAGTTTAATTTTGAAGCACCGTCTAGAGGAATATGGCCTTTTAATACATTTCACAAGTTTCTTTTAGGGTTGCATTTTTCGCCTCCTACTTGCTCTTCTGCGCATGAAATATGCAATAATTTCCCACACCCTTTTTTACCTTACCTTTCTAAACGTAATAAATGCACATAGTAGCTATCTAACTGTGCTATTTTGAGAAAGAATCCTGGTTCTTTTCTCAAATTATGGTTCTGTCCTTAGTGAGATAATGAAAAAGATCTCTCGCTGATTATGAGATTATTGCATCTGTAATTCTGTTGATCGGGTTTTTGCAGTCCATATCACATATTCTTTATCTTTCTTCTTTTTGTTCGAGGAACCAGGGAATGGCTTTATTATCTACTTTTGCTTCCTCTCTTCATCAATTTCATCACGTATTCACACTGTTTAAATGATTAATAAATGTAATATGTATGTAAAATATATGTGCTGTTTAAATGATTTATCATTGTAATATCTATATAATTTATATCTGCAATAGCTCAAGTCTCACATTCCCTTCTCCTTCTTTAGTTGAGGTGAAGAAACAGAGTACATGCTCTGTTCACCTTACCAATCTCAGTGATCAATACGTAGCTTTCAAGGTAAGTAACTTTGATCTTGCAGTACACGATCATGATGTAATTTCTCCGAAAAGGATTTAAAGTCTGTCTAGTTGTATGGTAGTCCGATCAGAAACCTTTCCTTCTTTTGATTACGGAAATGGTTAATTTAACATGGTCTCCAGAGACTGGGGAATTGGCTAATATAATTTATTTTGCAGGTGAAGACTACGTCACCCAAGAAGTATTGTGTGCGCCCTAATGTAGGCTTAATCAAGCCAAATTCAACATGTGATTTTATAGGTATCCAAGTGTGTCCTTGTTGCATACTATCCAACTTCACGTTGTCTCAGTAAATAATTATGTTTAATGTAGTTTCTTTACAAAACCTGGCAAATTAGTTTTAAAAGCTGATTTTTATCATTATTTTGTGATGCAATATCATCATTAATCACGTATCATGGGCAAATTAACAAAATCTAGTATCGATGCCGACAGTCTAACAACCTCTGACATTTTGGCTATTAAAATCACATGTTTAGCATGTTGCTTGACTGCTGCTTTGACTATCTGTAGTATGATCCTGAGGATTTTAGAGACTTTCCTAATATTTACCTTCTTGGTGATGTAGTCACCATGCAAGCACAAAAATCTGCTCCTGATGATATGCAATGCAAGGATAAATTCCTGATTCAGCATACAATTGTTCCGTATGGCACAGCAGAAGAGGAGATTACGTCTGGCATGGTACTATTGCTCTAAAGTGAATTTTCAATAAATATCTGCCATTTATCTTGTGTTTCACAACTAACGTCGGAATATTTTCTGTGGATTGCCCTTAGTATTTAATAATTATTTTTTTTTCGTGGCAGTTTGTAAAAGATGGTGATAAATATATTGAAGAGACCAAGCTTAGGGTTGTTCTTACTAGCCCACCCCATTCTCCCATGTTGCTGCCTGTTGATGGAATTTTGAAGCATGAACAACCATCTATTGACACTTCAGTACCGAAAGACAAATTGCAGAGTAGAGCTGAAAATTTACCCTCTTCACAGACGGTAAGAAATTTTAACATGATTTTTGTTCTAGCATTATGTGATTGATACCAAGTGCCAACATTCAGGATGCTTTCACTGCTTGCCTGCCATCTAAATTTGATGAAAATTCCTTGTTAATTGTTTTATTTTATAACATTGTGCTATTGGTTGTGCAACATGCAGCTGTATTTCACACGTTCACCACCCTTCTCTAGTTTTCGTTCATGTTTGTGAAACTATACAAATTTTTAAAGTATAATTGCAGAATAAGTGGTAGTTACATTCCCATTCCAAAGTCTGAACTCACGGACTGTTTTTCTTTACGAAATATCTCTGATCATATTGTAGAATCTTCCCCCTATTGACCTGATCCAATTGTAAAGTACCCCCTCTTTTATGCAGCTTGTTAAGAACATTAAGGATGCCAAGATTATTTCACACACAGAAGATCATATATTGCCCAATGTTGTGGAAGATGTGAAGTCTGTCCCTGCTAGGAAAGATAAGCTTAAACCTGACAAGGACAAAGATTTTAAGCCAGACACTTACGATGAATCAAGACAAGTGAAGGATGTGGAAGAAACAAAGTTGAAATTCACAAATGATATTGAGGAGCTGAAATCAAAAATGACTGCCTTGGATTCAAAACTTATTGAGGTCAGTTTCTTTACCATGTCATATAAAAATTTGGGGGTGCTAGGCAATTTTGGGGCTGCATATATTTTAATCTTAGGAAGTATATGCAAATAATATTACGATGATGACAAAAATTTTGATCTGCGAATCTTTTCAGGCCCAAGATACCATCTCGAAGCTAAAAGAAGAAAGGAGCAGCACCATTCATGAGAAGGAAATATTAAAGCAAGAGTTGGTTAGTGACTTCACTTCTTTATCGTATTTTCACCTTTTTTTATTATATATAGGATAACCGCATGCTATGTTCCTTGATTGCTCTCCCTACTTTCTCGTAATGGTTGAATGGGTATCGAATATATGAGAGATAATATTCATTTCTTTTTTTGGGGTAATGTTCTTTTATATACTAACATTACCGTCATGAACTACACGAGGATGGTTTAGGTCATTGATCCAAGTGACGGCTCTTAAGTATTGGCCAAAGTTTTCAAATGCTAATAAGTAATTTTATTTTCTTTTGCTTGTTTGGAAGAAATTATAATGAGATCATAACAAAAAAGGAGTAATGGGTCCCACAGAATGTGTGAATAATAAGTAGGTACCTATTGTATACGCGTGATTATAAAGAACTTATAATTTTTCCTAAACATGCAAGAAAAATGTAACATAATTAGACATGTCTAATGACAAAAAGTTACTTAAAACTAACTTTTCCTTTTTGTAAGCTTAGATGAAATCTAGTCGGGGGCTTTAATTCAACAATGTTGTCACTTAATCTTTCTATAACACCTGATCTTCATAGGTAACGTTGAGGAGAAAGACTGGTACAAGAAAAGTTCAAGTTGGTTTTCCCCCCTTGTTCGTTTGCATGGTCGCGCTTATTAGTCTGATTGTTGGATTCTTATTGCGTGCATAGTACAAGAGTTTATGCAGTTGTTGCTGTAACTATTTAGAAATGCTCGTGTAGTGATATTAGCATACTAATGGGTGGATCACCATGCCCTTCTTTCGTACTGCGATCTTCAATGATAGAAATCTTCAACATAAATGTAAAGAGAACTAGTTCGTTGAATAAAGCAAGAATGTAAGGCCCCATTTGGTTTGCGTTTCGATTTAGTTTCGAGTTTTAAATTCATTTTCAATTTTCTGTTTTGAGAGTGTGTTTTAAGAATGTAGAAAATGCAAGCCTAATAAGCAAGAAAAAGACATTAAAACGAGAAGCTAAAGACTATTCACCCAATTTTTCCAATTCGGCACTAGAATATTAAATACAAATTCTCTCTGTAAAATAATTTCGGACTAGCGCCCAGAAAAAGGGTTATAAAAAGCATGATTTCATAAGAAATAACGAAAGTAAATAGAATCCTATTTTTTCAAAAAAAAAGGATAAGCACAGATATAAACAAATGAAAGCCAAAAACTGATTATGTACACCGGGCAAATTATCTAATTCAGTGTTCTAGCAGCTTGTTCGAGTTCTTCAGGGAAACGATGCAGGCTTCTCTCGGTTGGTGAGCCTGGTACGAAAGGAACAAAACCACGACCCCCAAAAACGGGACGCATGAAAGAATTATCGAATTTTCTCCAATAATAATGGACAGTACGAGTGGGTCTTGTTAAGAGCATCCGTAAACTGTTCGGACGGGGCACATTTTGGCCAACTCCACTAGCTTCTGAAGCCTGCCCGTTTGTTATGTTTTGTCCGTATAGATCAGTTAAGGAATCCTGCTCATCGCCTAGAAGTGGCACTGTGACGGAATGCGGGGTAATTGGCTCCGATGAATTCATACTGGCTAATGGTTTTGATGAAGGCAGTAAGAACCTCACCAAAGGTCTAGTTATCAAGCCAAACACCTGCATAGACAGAAAAAGGCCAAATGTTCATATCCTATGACAATAAATGAAGTATACGTCATGTATGTTGAACCACATCATCTAAAAGTTTAAGAATGAGAGAATAAGCCCTTGTTTGGCCCCCATTTCTTATTCACAAACTCATTTCAACCACACATATTCTGGGACTCGCAACTTTTATCAATTTTTCAACCACATATTTCATCAACTTTTATCAAAATCTATTAGAAGTATATTTTTTATCAAAACCACACCAGGGCTAAATTCCTTAGATTATTGAGCATGCAAAGGTCCAGCATTCAAGTCTTGGAACTATCAATTTAAAAAATGTGCATGTATCAGTAGACGAGGTAGTTCAAACATTTTGGATTGCACTATGTGGAATTTTATAAATGAGGATGGTGGAATTTCCAAAGAAAGTCTCACTACTCTTTTATTGTTGACTTTCTTCCTTTCCTTTTCTTAAGAGACTAACTCTTCCCACATGCTGACCCAAATTGTATATCCTACAAAGCAGTTTTTAGAAGCTTGAGATATCTTACCACAGTGCTGAAAAGAACAACTGTTATGGTACTGGTAATCATGATGGCAATCTCTCGTACATTGGTGTGTCCCAAACTTGTAAACTGCATCGATGAAATTCAAAATTAGCTCGATTATTCCTACATATGTAATACAAACTAATCACCCCTTTATTCATTCCCGTAACACGTCAATAGGCAGTAATATCAAGCTATGCAAAGGTCATAGAATTGTTTGTGAATCTTGAAGAAGGTAAAAGGACTTGAACATAATATTTTGATAACTAGGATTAATTAATGACTTGTTATTTTTAAATTTAATGTGTTTAATATGAATCCTTGGTGGTTAAAATTATTTTCAGTTGCAAATATTTTTAATGAACAATTCAAAATCAACGGCTCTGTCCAAACGAGAAATGAACTGGATCAAAACAAACAGAGTACCAACAAAAATTCTACAAAAAGAACCAAGTAGTTCCATGTAGAGTGATAGAACCAATACCAACAATAGTTTGATCCGATTCTTTTCACACTTCAAAAAAATTGTTCAAGTGTCAGTCAACACCTCCATATATTTCTTACTTCACTTTCATACTTCCAGTTTTAGGCGACATAAGTGTTGATAAATTCCGTACTGTTCAAAATACTGTGAATGCACTTTCTGATAAAGGGGGCAAAAACCATCATATTTCATTGAAATAGTCGTAGCTAATTATTTACCTGTTTATAAGCAAGAGCAATCGAAACAGCACCGCGCATAAGACCAGCCCACCATATTGTAATCTGCAAATCACAAATGGGAGCATTGTTAGATCGCCAAAACAAATGAAGGGTGATGTACAATTGAAATGATAATTTTTGAGCTCGTACTTGCTTCTTAAAGTCGATTTTCTCAGATGGGGACTTCTTGGTCAAGTTAGACAGGAATGATAGAGGAAAAACGAAGGCTGCTCGTCCAACCAAAACCAATCCCAATAGAACTCCACTGACAGAAATTGACGTCTTTGGGCTGACAACAAACAAAATAGTTAATAATTCTAACCAAATAGTATACAAAATCCCTTCTTGTATTGGGGGCCAATTTCACTACATCCAAAGAAAAGTAGAGACCCATTATTTATAAGAACAATTTATTCAGAATTAGAATCTATATCAAAGCACAGCCAAGCCTCTAATAGGATAGTACTTCCTCTCTTCTTTACCATAGGCAGAAGTTATCTTTAAAGAGCCTCTAATAGGAGACATTAGCAGTTGCCACAGAAGCAGAGGCAGCATTCAAAGATCATAAAAAAGAGAGGAGTGGTTTCTGACCATTAGAACCCTAGAAGGAGGAGCATACCTGCTACTTACGAAATGCCACTTCTCAATGTCCAGAGCATCCATGCCAACATAAAGAAATATGAATATTTCAGCAACAAATGACAATGTGGCAAAGGTGTGCCTGCAGAATAGTTGAAGATACAAATCAATAAAAAACATCAATTAGTATGTGACTTGAGGTTTGGGAAGCGTCATAAGCAACAATGTATTCTAAAATTTTATGTTAAGATAAGGTAACGCCATACTTGGTCGTGATTCTTGAGTTCTCGGTGACATTATGCCAGGTGTAATGTGACATCACAATCCCGCAAAAGAACACAGTGAGAATAGCACTTAAATTAAATAACTGCACAACGTATCAGGCAGAAGGAAAAGGTTCACTTGTTAAATAAGAACACTTGGTAAAAGCCTCTTACAAGTTACCGAAGAAGAATGCCAACTTCTATAAGCTCCTTAAAAGTAGTCCAGAATACTTACTTCGGAAAGCATGTATGAAAGATATGCCAAAAGCATCATAATGGCAACCTCACGATCTGTGGAATGCCTGTAGTTTATCAAATAATTAGTCACAGAAATTAGAGAACAAAACTGGTGCAGAATCAGCCTTTATCTTAACAAAAGGTTTCTTTTAACATATCAAGACAATCAATCAGAACATTAATGAAAACCTCTTGCAATTTGTAAATTCATTATGTGGTAGAGTGGTAATATGGAATACGCACATATCTGACCCATTCAGGTTCAGAAAGTTGGCCTATAGACCCTTATCTGACTTGAACTGATTCAATCGAAAATAAAAATTCACATATCTGGCGCACAAAAACTTAATGATTTTGTTGAAAAATTACAAGACCTAAGAACATTTTTGAACTCTAGTGCAAACTTAAATTTGATGGGAAAAGAAGATAACAAGTATCAACTTCAACTTAACTAAGGCTGAGAACAAAATTACGTGTATGGATATCCTCACAAACCTTCCAAAGCAGAGCCTCTTTATGACATATGCACTAAGCAATCCAGCCTGCAGCAGATGAAAAAATGTGACAAATTACACAGTTCAGAAGAATTGAGAAGCTTAAACTCACAAGAAACCTCCCAGAGAAAGTGGGAGGGAGAAAGGGGGGGGGGGGGGGGGGGGGG
>NC_036258.1:4825896-4857699 GCF_002742605.1 Olea europaea var. sylvestris | reverse complement strand
ATGAATTAATACTCACAAAAACTCCCAATATGGTGCTTGTGATGAACAAATACAAAAAATTCCCAACTAGCTCCAAAGCTATAGTTGTGTTTGTATGAGTCAGGTCAAAGTTCTGTACTGCATTGAAGAGAACCACCGATGTCGCATCATTTACAACTCCTTCCCCAAAGACTAGACTATACAGTAAAGGTGTCTCGTCCTGATTTAGCACCTGTAACATCAGATATAATGCATCAGGCAGTGAAGCAAGATTTTCAGTTATGATTTCAACAGCATAATGTTGCAAAATTTACCTGCAAGGTGCAAACTGAATCTGTTGCAGCAAAAATTGCTCCAAGTGCTGAAGACAGGTGAGTTCGATTAGGAACAAAGACAAAAATGTTAGGATACAATAAGAGAGAGAGAGAGAGAGAGAGAGAGAGAGAGAGAGAGGGGGGGGGGGAGGGGGGAAGAGGGTACCAAGATAATCTCCAATTGCCAGATCAATATCCAGTGGCCGGAGAAGACCAATAGCACCTGTCACAAAGTTTTGAAGATGTAGGCAACGGCACAATCATTTATGTCCTAACAGATGAAATGAATGATAAATAGGTATATAGAAATATTTAGAACTCAAAAAAGAATCTAAAAAGACAATTATTCTCTTCTTTCTTCCTTCCTTTCTTTCTTTTATTTTTTTTCCCCTTTAATTCTTTCCCTTTTCCAAATTTCCCTTCTGATCTGCAAAATCAGTGTCGTTCGAGACGAGCAAGGGATAAATATACAAATGTTCATGCATCGGCCCTTCTCTCTCCAAAATCCAAAAGAAAAGGATAGCTTAACTAGATTTTGGGAAACAGGCTATTTAGATGCTATAATTAGGGTCTACAAGATGAACTGAAGGTCAATTGCAACTAAAACACTTAGATGTACATCGAAGCAACAGTAAGCCTTTCCTGCAATCTGTTTTTCCCTATGATTGAGACAAAAAAGGGTTTGATGACAAGAAAAAGCATAGCATATCAAAGCCCATATGTAAAGAATATAGGTTTGTAGGTTAACATGGTCGAGCCACACAAAAGATATTTCCTGCCGGAATCATAACATGTCTTCAATGAAAAATTAGTCTAACTGCAAGGAAGTTTGTTGATGACCAAATTTAAATATATACATGCTCCTCCTCTCTAACAGCTTAAGCTTACAAATGAGGTGGTCAACAATAATTAAAGTAGACAACTTCTTAGATGTGAAAAATTAGAAAAAGTAGGATCAATACTCAATAAAAAGTTTGCATCAGCTGGCTAAGATGAATTTATTTATTTATTTATTTTTTAGCTCATTCCATAAAGATCTGAAAGAGAAAAGGAGGCATTAATGCTTCCTTACTGATATAACAGATTTTGTTTAGACTAGATATACAAGAACAGGTAAAATATGCATACCCAATGATATAACGACGAATGATATCAAAGTACCAAGAGCTCCAAACAGCATTATAGTTGAGAAATTGCGAAAGAATTGTTTCTTTTTGACCTGGAACCTGATGAATAGTGTAAGTCAAGAGATTAGTAATGAATATAACCCGGGCAAACCATTACAAATTACTAACATAGGAGGCAATCATTCTATATTATTAAATTAACATACTCCCTATTCAGAAGGTCTACCAGGGCTCACGAAGGTTAGCATTACTGTTTGAAGTAACAAAAGGGTAACCAAATTAGGAATACTCCTACTCATTGTATAAAAACATAGTAAAAGCTTATTGTAAAATGTTCTGAGTTACAACATTTGCAGAGGGACAACAGTGCAAATCGTAATATGAGTATTAGTCTCTTCAAAATTTTCATTCTTTGTCTTGAATTTACTTCATAATTTCTTAAATTCAACCAAAAGAAGAAAGATTAGAAAGTATAGATCGCTAGCTACTGTTGCACCCAGACCACTTAAAAATTTAAACACTCTTCTATTTGTTAAATTGAGTAGCATGCAAGAAATGTGGTTAGTACGTAGGTATAGTTTGTGAGACTTTTTTTTTTCCTGAATGTCTTTCCTTCATAGTTTTATGGTTACTACAATACAATAACTAGTCATTTTCCATACTGCAGTTGAAATTTTCACCTCTTAAGCTAACTCTCAATTTCTACTGAAAATCACACAATGCACAATTTTGCAGCGAAACTGAATTTCGAGAATAAAAGAAGTGAAATCAAGTATTTTGCCGCATCTAAGAATGAATTCCTGGATGTCTTGCACTGCAAAAGAATTTGAACATAATATCTAAAGAAAAAGTAAAAACAAAAAACTCAGATTGTATTTTGAAAAGCCTGACATACCCCGCATTAAATATGATTGGTGGAAGAAGATAAATGAAGAAAAGATCTTCGCTGAAAATCAAAAGACGTGATTTTTTTCCTCCACTTATTAGTAGAATCACTACTCCAGTGCATACACCCTGTCATTTAAATCACAAACAATTACGTAAGTACACAGAAACACGCATGAATAATGTGAACACTCAACTCCACTAATTTGTACCCATATGCATTCGTACATACTTACGATTATAAGGGGCGTGATGGATTCATTCATCCAGCGATTTCCCTCCAAAAGGTGACCGATTACAATACATGCACAAAGGAGTGTAACAAATAAGTTGATGGCAATCACTGAAGTGTTGTCAGTATTCGATAAGATGTTCATCTTTTGTAGCATACTTCCCAAGTCAAACCCCATTTGTTCAGAGACTCAAATACCAGTTAGCGTCTAAATTCCCGGCAGATCTGACTTCAGTGTTTTGAAATCTGATCTCTGAACTTCATCCAATAAACAGAAAATTAGCTCTCACACAGCAAATTGTCCGTGCCATACAGGGAAAAACACAACTTTATAATTATTCGGTCAATCAATTTAAGAAATGCTCAACTTTCTTATATAGTTACAGTTAACAGCAAGCACATGCATACAATTTTCATTTCTTTTTGGGGCACGCATATCTATTAAACGTGAAAGAACACAAAACATATATAGTGTCCAGATCCAAAAAACCAAAAATCAGCTTTATACGTAGTTGCTTCAGGAATAAACAAACATACGTGAGAGCATAAATACGTATAAAGAGTACAGAAAAGTTAAAAAATCGTAAATTTACCTGAGGAATTCGAAAAAATACATGCTGTGAAATCCGAGCTAGATCTCAATTTTTTAAGCCGGACAAACAACTCAATTACCAATAAAAATTGCTTTTCTTTCTATATAAATAAACACCGATCTTCCCCAAAATCACACAAGTTGTTTAAAATCAAAGTCTGACTTGCTCAAAAAAAACCAAAAAAAGAATTCCAATAAGCAAAAAATAAAAACTGCATGAGTCAAATGCAGGTTCAAACCTCTTTCCAAAAACACTTTTATCAAATGAAAAATCAAAGCTTTATTTCCCAAAAATAATTGAAAACTAAAAGCAGCAGCTTCAACTCAAAGTCTGACGGATTTGAAACTTTTCTTCAATTTCACAAAGTTAACGAAAAATCCTCCGCTTGAAACCAACTTATGGTAAGAGGGATTGTTTGTGTAGAGTTCATTATTGAATTTAACCAAATCATGCTAGGAACAATAGTCAAATAATAGCAGGTAGATTTCCATATCGGGCGTCTCGTTACGATTTAAATTCTAATTAAAATTTACATATATCTGTTGTCCACTTACTTTAAATTATCACATCACATTAAATATAACTCCTAATGTATAAAACGACACAGTTGATCACTTAACAAATTTGACACAATAACAATATCATTATGAGTCGTATATCTAACCCGTAAAATTTACAATCAAATGGAAAGCCCATATTCAAAATTATTTTAATATTCTCTTACTTGGACAAATATTTGATTACTATAACAAAAATTTTAACATTCGGATTAAATTACATAGGTGACCACAAAAGTATAGTTTCAATCGTGACACTTTACACAACATAATTCGGTCCAACAAGAATGTTAACACCAAACATGAAAATCATGTAAATTAAGTGATGTAAGACAATTCCATAACTACAAATGCTAACATCCTTATCGACATAGATCCACATCCTCCAACCAATGTGGTGTGAACTTAACATAAAATGTGATAAAAAACTGTGCTAATTCATATCAATACTCATAATGCTTCAGATCAAAATGAAGCCACATGTCTCTAAAATAAACAAATCTTATGTATTTATATGTCATATGTCGATATTATAATAACATCATAATAAAAAACACAAGTCAAATGTATGCTCAAAATAATTCATAAATAAGGGAAAATATAAAAGAGGGACTGTACTTGAAAAATATATGGGTTGCTTACGTAGCCTGTAAAATGATCAAGCTAAAAGTAGTTCTTTTACATATATATTAACTCACACTAATTGAAACATCAAAGGTTTACATAATGTCCATATTAGCAACATGTATTTTAAAGATTTTTGGAGTGAGTCCCTTAGTCAAAGGATCTGTAATCGTTGCCTCTGTATTGATATATTCTATTTTCGTTTGCCCTTCCTTGACTCTGTCTCTAATCGCCAAATATTTGATGTCAATATATTTTGACCCACCAAAACTTTTATTATTCCTTGAAAAGAACAATGTTGCACTATTATCACAATAAATGGTGATAGGTCTCGAGATGGAATCAACAACTTTCAATCCAGAAATAAAATTTCTTAACCAAACGATTTAGACTGTAACTCCATAATATGCCACAAATTCAGCTTGTATAGTAGAAGATGTCACTAGAGTCTGTTTAACACTTTTACAAGAGATAGCACTACCAGCTAACATGAAAATATAACTTGATATTGATTTCAAATTATCTTGACATCTAGCAAAATCAAAATCTGAATAGCCTACTACCTCAAGGTGATTTGAATGCTGGAATGTATTCGTATAACTTTCAGTTTTTTTCAAGTTTCTCATAACTTTCTTAACTGCTTTCCAATGCTTTTATCTTGGATTTGACCGAAACCTACTAAGAACACTGACTACAGAGGCAATATTCGATTTTGTGCAAAATTGAGCATACATCAAGCTCCCCATAACATTAGCATATGGTATCATTTTCATATTTTTCCTTTTTAACTCATTCCTTGGATATTGAACATTGTTAAACTTATCATCTTTTATGATAGGCATATCACTAGGTGCTCAATTCTGCATATTGAACATTTCTAGTACGCATCATATATAAGCTTTCTAAAAATGTCCCAACAAGCCACGATTCTGTCACGGTGTATTCCAATACCAATCACATAGGAAGTTTATCCAAGATCTTTCATCTCAAAATTAGCAGAAACGTTCTCTTTGTCTCATGAAGTAACCCCAAGTTAATACTAACAAGTAAAATATAATCAACATACAAGACAAGAAAAATAAAATTTCACCCGCTGGTTTTGAGATAAATGCATTGATCAATTGTATTTTTGAGAAAACCAAGAGAGATTACAACCTCGTCAAACTTCAAATACCATTGTCAAAATGCTTACTTGAGGTCATATGAGGATTTGTTTAACTTACATGCCAAGTTTTCTTTTTCCTTCACAATATAATTTTCATGTTGTCTCATGTAAACATTTTTAGGGAGATCTTCATTAAAAAATGTGTCTTAACATCCATCTGATGAAACTCTAAATTATAGTGTGTTACAAGTTCCATGATAATTCGAAAAGAATATTTCAACGAATAGGCGAGAAGGTTTCAAATAATTAATGTCCTTTCATTGAGTGAACCCTTTTACAATCAATCTTGCCTTCTTTTGTTCAACATTTCCTTTCGAATTCAATTTTACTTTTGAAGATCTATTTGTTATCTATAGCTTTAGCATCTTGAGGAAATTCGACATATTCACAAACTTTATTCTATTCCATAGAAAGCATTTCATCTTTCATAACATTTATCTATTTTTCTAACTCAGAACTTGCCAATGCTTGACTATAAGCAATAGGATCAACAATAGGCTCAATATTAAAATTACTCTCCAATAAATAGGTAATGTAATAACTGGATAATGCATGCCTTCTTTTCCTATGCGATCTCCTAACTTGTGGCTCGAAAACTGACCCAATCGTTGTTGGAGGAGGAATTGGAAGTTCCTCTTCGTTCCTTGGTTTTTCATGAACAATTTCAACTGGTTGAAAACCAACTTTTTTCTGTATAACAGAAGCTAAACAATAACTTAATTTTATTTAACAAAAAGTTCATTCAATATAGAACTCCCACTATCACCAAAATCATTCTCCAAAAATTTAGCAATAAAGGACTCGACAATTCTAGTGTCACGATTTGGACAGTAAAACTTATTTCCTTTTGATCTGTCTGGACACCTAATAAAGTAACCAAGAGTGAATTTTAGGTCTAATTTCTTTTCAAAAAAGATTATAAATCCTAACCTCAGCTGGATAAATCCTAACCTCGGCTGGACATCCCGAAACTTTGAAATGAGCAAAACTTGACTTACATCTGATTCATAATTCAAAAGGTGTTTTTGCATCAACTTTACTTAGAATTCTGTTCAAAATATACATAACAGTTTTCAAGACTTCACCCCATAGATATTCTGGAAAATTTGTTCTACTCAATATATTCCTGACTATATCTTTCAGAGTTCGATTACGTCATTTAGAAACGTTATTCTGCTCAGGTATCCCTATCATGGTGTATTGAGACGCCATTCCACTCTTGTAAAAACACTGCAAAATCACTCATGTTTTGACCAGACTCGTCATACTTGCCATAGTACTCACCACCACAGTTATATCTTACAACTTTGATACTTTTTCCACACTGTTTCTCTATTTTCATTTTGAAAATTTTGAATTTCTCAAGTGCATGAAATTTATCATTAATTAGGTAAACATATCTATATTGTGAGAAATCATCAATAAAGGTTATGAAGTATTTGTTCCCACATATATGGAAGGCAAAGGTCCACTGACATCAGTATATATCAAGTCTAAAATACCACCGCTCCTAGTAGTAACTTTCCTTATAGACTTAGTTAGCTTTCCTCTTATACAATCCATACGGGTGTCAAAATCAAATAATTCTAGAGGAGGAAGTATCTTAACTTTTACCAGTCTTTCCATTTTATCCTTTAATATGTGACCTAATCGTTTATGCCACAACATAGATGTCAATTCACGAATTAGAGCCATTTTCTTTGATATATTGGTAATACACGAGGCTTCACCAAAAGGAGAGGAAGACAATTCATATAAACCATCAAATAAAAGGTTATTCTCAATCAAACAATAATCATAAAACAACTCAACAATTCCATTAAAGGAAAAATCACAAACATCAAGTTTCAATATAGAAATTAAATTTTGTCTCATTTGCGGTACAAAAATCGTATTTTCTAAAACAAGAGAAAAATCGGACTCCAAAGACAACTTCACTACTCCTATGAATTCAACTTGAACTCCATTTCCAACGCACATGCTCACTTCATTCTTACTTGGTCTCTGTTAGATTGTGAATCCCTACAAAACTCTTCTTCTTTTCCAACCAAATCTTAGTCCCCGTTAGGCTCCCATTTTATCCAGATTTTAATGTTTGAAATAGTATTTTTTTTAAATATGTGGTTGAAAAAGAATGAAATTTTTTAGATTTACGTGTAATCTTATTTTATAGGAGATTGTATGGTTGAAAATAACCATAGAGAGAAAAAAATTAAAGAGAATATGGGGCCAAACGAGGTTTTAAACTTAAAACAATCTTTTCTGCCAGTGACCCTTCTTTTTAGCAGAACTTGCATTGATCATTTTTCTTTATAATTCCTTTAGGACCATTAAAATTTTTATTCTGCTGATTTCGGCGTAACTTATTACCCTTATGAAACTTGGACTTATGATTATAAGAAGGCCCATTGTTCTATGATGGCTGAAAAGCTAATTGCACAGTTTCAACAGTCTCACGTCACATCCTATACTTCTCTTGGGCACATACTGCAAATAAGGTCATTCAAATCCCATTTATCCCATTGAGTATTGTATGCGACCTTAAGTTGATTGAACTAACTAGAAAAGCTAAACACGATAGACTACAAAAGGTTTTGCGATAGGAATGTCAAGAGCCTTTAATTTGGATGATATATTTTTCATTTTCATAATGTGTTAGCTAACACCACTTGTACCATCATATCTCATATTTATTAATTTGTCCATCAGATCTCCAGTTTCAGTTTTATCAGACTCAACAAATTTCTCTCCAATGGCATACATAAAATATATGGCATTTCATTAACTGAGATAGCACCCTTAATGAAATCGGATATAAAGCACTTCATAATTTTCAAACAGAGTTTGTTGGCCCTTTCCCACTTTTCATACTCTGCTATACATATTCAATAGTGCTCTTATTTGTGGGTTTCTTAAGTTTTTTCTCCATTGCAGAATTTAAGCCCAAAAGACCATATATTATTTCTACGTCTCATTTCCATCTCACAAAATTATTTTTAGTCAAGATTTCAATGTCAGGCAATTAACTCGAAAGAAATGAGGTATTATAAACTATGAAAACTTAAAATATTATATTCAACATTATCCAAACATAATGCATACAGACAATGGATGATAAAATATCCATTTCATTAACATGGACTATTAATTAGATGATTCGTAATTAAAATTAAAATCATATGAATCTTATTACAGTAAGAACTTAGACGCATCATCATAGAGTCACATTTGGGCTGACAATAAAACATGCTATAAGGTACTATTAAAACACATCATGAAGCTGATTAATTACATTGATTTTCGAAATACCAACACCTTTAAGCAGAATGAAATTTCTAGACCAAGCTAAACTCATTAACACCTTATGCCATTTTCCAAAACATTACATATAATACACTTTTTGGCAAGATACTATATGCAATAATTCAAAAGTGTGATGTTAACGCCTTTCAATTATTTATTTATTTGTTATTGTAGAGAAAATAGAATAAATAACAATGTGTGTGCCACTTTGGCTGCTACCACCCATTTTTATTTCAAAATATTTCTTCCAGTAGGAAAATAAGGTCTGTCTCAAAACCCATGAAAAATTCAATCACGAAACAATAATTATGCAACAAATCATAATAATCAATCGATGAAAACCAAATTCATATTTGATTGAGAGACAAAATTAGCAACAAAATTTCAATATATGTGAAAAATAAAATTTAAGCGGACAAATAATAGCAAATTTTAAATACATAATCATTTTGATGAAAACATAAAAATCGTCAATCAATTTTTATTTATTTATTTGATATAATTTTAAATGGGTCAATTTTAAATAAAATTTTAATTGGGTTAAAATTGAAATCTTAGGATCAAACCTTTTAAAAGTTCAAATTTAACACTCTTTTGAAAATTACACTTTAACCCTGAATTTTAAATTAAAATTAGGTCCTTGAATTTTTGAAAAATTCATGACAAGTCCTTTCTTTAAAAATTACAATATGACCCGGATTTTTAAATTGTAGAAAGGGGCCTCCTATCTCATAAATTGCAAGAGAGGCCCCCATCCCCAAATCTAATATAACCGGAATCGATGCATTATTCCAAATTCAACGTGGAGTCAAACTTTATTCCCCGGAATGAAACTGGAGAACCACAGAATGCGTGATGCTTATCAATATCTTTAGCCACTTCGTAGTGAACTAAATTCTGGAATGCCATGCATCTCGCCAATAAACCGTTTTTGGATTCTGGTATGTTTCATGCTGATATCCCATTGTTCACGGTGTACCAATTTTTCTTACATAAAATATTAATGGCAATTCACAATGCAATTAATTCATCAAAAAAAGGAAAAGCTGACCAAAAAATAAAATAAAATGAAAGAGGAATAGTGATAGCCAATTTGATGGCAATGCCAAAACACAAATCAATTGCCAAGTGAAAGACCCCTACTACTAACGATGGCGGAGTAGCTTTGCAGATAGGGAATTTTGTAGATGGGAAGAAGGAAACAGGTGTTTTGCATATTGGGATAAGGTCTAGATTCCCTCTCCTCTCCATATTGTTTTATCAGCTTGCCTTATTGAAGGTTAATACTTCGTGAGAAGCAATGAGACGAAGATCTAGCTGATATTATTCATATTAACGATGCTTTCCACAGGTATGAATTCGATTAATAAATTTATTATTTTGTAATTCTTGTTCTTAACATGATCATCTTTAAATTCAACAATTAATATCAGAGCATTCATGATAAGATTAGAATCCTTCATAAAAAAAATTAATGCAAAGTTGACCTTTTTTTATGAAAGATTCTAATCTTATCATGAAAGCTCTGATACTAATTGTTGAATTTAAAGATGATCATGTTAAGAACAAGAATTACAAAATAATAAATTTATTAATCGAATTCATACCTGTGTAAAGCATCGTTAATATGAATAATATCAGCTAGATCTTCGTCTCATTGCTTCTCACGAAGTATTAACCTTCAATAAGGCAAGCTGATAAAACAATATGGAGAGGAGAGGGAACCTAGACCTTATATATGAAATTATCAAACCGTCTCATTGCGACTTAAACTCTAATTGAGGTTTACATATATTTCCACCCCGCATATTTAAAATTACTACATCATATTAAATATAACACGTAAGGTATAAAACGGCACAATTGACCACTTAACAAATTTGGTCCAATTACAATATCATTATAAGCCATACATTTAATCCGTAAAATTTACAATCAAATGGAAAGCCCATGTTTGGAATTATTCTAACATTCATATGCAAGACACAAGAAATTGAATTTAATACTTGTAACTAATCAAGGCTGTCCCATTGGTGGGCCTAGGATTGATTTCAACCGTCAGATTTAATGGTATACAAGGAGGGATGAAGGGGCCGTTAAATAGCGTTTTGGTATGATTTTGTTGAAATCATAGACTAGTTTTTAAAAAAAGATCATTTTGGTATTTGATGCTACAAATGGAAATCTTTAAGTTGAGAACATTAGTTTGCTCAGTAAAAAGTACTTCTCACGAATTTAGCGAACTCCACTGCTCATATGGTACGATAAAATTACTAATAGATGATTTATGGTCTAACTCATAAGAAAGTGCACTGACGATATTGTCATATATAGTTATAATTGTAAGTTTTATGTCCGGAGTCTATCATGAGGGTTTGCTTACTTTAAGTTGATAACATTAGTTCGCTTAGTAAAAAGTACTTGTCAAGATTTAGCGAACTCCACTACTCATGTGGTTTGATAAAACTACTAACAAATGATTTGTGGTCTATTTATAAAAAAGTGCACTAATGTTATCATATACAGTTCAGAGTTTGTCATAGGGGTTGCTTATTTTTAAACTCATCGGCCCACGTGAGAGGGAGCTACCAATGGCCCTCTTATTGCAATATTTTGCAGAGCACTTGAATAATTTATAATTCTTATTATACATCTCTATATCAAATTACTCCAAATACTATAAGGCAAGAAAAATACATTATCCAGTTGCACATTGATAACTATTACAATTTTATAATTTGCAAATCAAAATATTTTTCTTGGCCACATAGAACGGACGATTTGTTGGAATAATTCCATAAATGGACTTCACATTCGATTGAAAATTTTACGAGTTAGATGTATGGCTCACAATAACATTATGATTAGGTCAATTATATTAAGTGATCAATTTGGGCCATTTTACATCTTACGGATTTTATTTGATATAATGTGGTATTTTCAAGTATGTGAGCCGAAATTGTGCGTAAACCCTAATTAGGGTTTAAGTCGATAACGAGACGACTAAAGAAATTCCTATATAAAGACTAGGTCCTCTCTCATCTCCATATTGTATTTTCATTAGCTTGCCCCATTGATAGCTGTTATTTTGTGAGAAGTAAGGAGGGGAAGATCTTGACCGCTGTTACAACTATTTTTCATATCAACAATGGCTTTTGCATGTATGAATCATTTATTAATTTATTATTTGGCGATTCTTGATTCTTAACATGATTACAAATAAATTTCAACAATTGATATCAGAGCCTTCATGCTGAAATCAGAATCCCTAATAAAATAATATTCTATCTCGTTTTCTGCCTGAATAATCAAAAGTTGGCTTTTCATATTGTTATTGTTTCTGGCAATTTGAGAGAGTTAGTACTTATCCTCCTCACCAACACCTTGATTTTAGATACACACATATACACTTTATGCACTTGCACATCAATTTCCTTTTGGTTTGAAATTGGCACTGCAAAACGCCTACTCCGCCGCCATATTACCCTTACCACCCACATCCCTTCCCCTTCTCCAGTAACCTTAAACAATCTATTAGAATTACTCCTCACAAAAAATAAAAAATAAAAATTAGAGTTATTTTCTCCAACTGCTTGTTAATTTCATATAATTATATGAATTGATTTTGTGAGTTGCATATTATGCTTAGTTGCCAATAGTTCTATGCTTACATATTCTTTTTGTTGTGAAATTGATAAATTGTGTGGTGTCTAATATGATTGGTTGATTGTTGGTCGAAAAATCGTAGGTACTGTGTTACGGCGGCGGCAGCGTCGGTCGCCACTTGCAATGCTGGCTGCCGTTTGGATGAGGCGCCGGCCAGCTGATGCTTGGTTGATTGATGCGCCGATCTCCCCTACCTTTGAAATAAAAAAAAAAAAGGGATTTTCATAAAAACGAAAGGCAGTATGGGTGGAGATGGGGGCTACTATTGCAATTAGTCAAGTCTCAAGCCCCTTGTTTGCAAGTAGCAGTTGGGTCAAATTGTAATTTTGAAAAGGGGGCTGTTTTGCAAATATTAAGAGATTGGTAGGTCATATTGCAAATTTTAAAATAAGGATCTGCCATAAAATTTAAATATTGAAAGGACCTGATTTTAATTTGCACTTAGGGTTAAAATACAATTTTCACAAAAGGCTTTGACCCTAAAATTTTAATTTCGACCCAATTAAAATTTTATTTTGACTCTTTTAATATTATATCAAATAAATTAATAATTGATTGACAATTTTCGTCAAAATGTTTAATTCAATTGTTGGTATTAATTGTTTATTTAAATTCCGCTTTTTGAATATTGAAATTTTGTTGCCTATTTTGTCTCTCAATCACATATGAATTTTTTGCCTTTTATCGATTAATGATTATGATTTGTTGCGTAATTATTGTTTTGTGATTGAATTTTTATTTTTATTTTTATTTTTTGGATTTTGAGACAATCCTTATTTGTCCCACAAAGAGAGATATTTATGAAAATGGGCGATAGCTGCCAAAGTGACATACTCATTATTATTTATTCGATTTTCTCTACAACAAAATATATATATATATTGCCCGACAATTTTGATTTATTGCATATAATATCTTGGCCAAAGGTGTTAGTATATGTGATGTTTTCGGAAAATGGTATAAGGCAGTTAACGAGCTTATTTTTGTCTAGAAATATCCTTTTGCCCAAAGGTGTTGAAATTTCAAAAACAATTTGATTTTGTTAATTAGCTATATGATGTGTTTTAAGAGTACATTATAGCATGTTGTATTGTCAGCCCAAAGACGATTTTATGATGATGCATCTAGACTCTTACCGTAATAAAATTCATGTTTTTGTTTTAATTACGGATTATCTAATTAATGGCTCATTTTAATTAGTTGGATATTTTATCATCCATTTGATTGCCTGCATTATGTTTGAATGCTATTAAGTGTGATATTTTATTTTTCCATTGTTTATAATGTCTCATCTCTTTTGAATCAATTGCCTGCTATTGAAACCTTGACTGAGAATAATTATATGAGATGAAAACGAGACGTAGAAATAGCACTTGATCTTTTGGGCTTGAATTTTGCAATGGAGAAAAAGTTTGAGAAACCCAAAGATAAGAGTAATGTTGAATTTGTAGCCGAGTATGAAAAATGGGAAAGAGCTAACAAACTCAGTTTGAAAATCATTAAGCGATCGATATCTGATTCCATTCTAGGTGACATCCCCAATAATGAAAATGCCAAGAGTTTTATGGATGCCATAGAAGAAAAATTTATCGAGTCTGATAAAGCCGAAACTGGAGATCTAATGGATAAATTGATGAGCATGAAATATGATAGTACAAGTGGTGTTAGGGAGCATGTCATAAAAATGATAAATATATCATCTAAGCTCCATTGCGGAGCCTTTCCTGGTCTATTATGTTTTGAATAGCCTTCCTAACCAATTTAATCAGTTTAAGGTTGCTTACAATGCTCAGCGGGATAAATGGAATTTGAATTATCTCATAGCAGTATGTGCCCAAGAAGAGTACAGGATGTACCGTGAAACTGTTGAAACCGTGCAATTAGCTTTTCAGCCATCATAGAATAAAGGCCTTCTCATAACCATAAACCTAAGTTTCGTAAGGGTAATAAATCCCACCGAAGTCAGCAGAATAAAAATTTTAGTGGTTATAAAGGAATTATGAAGAAAAATGATCAATGCAAGTTCTGTAAAAAGAAGAGTCACTGACAGAAAGACTGTTTTAAGTTTAAGACTTGGTTGGAAAAGAAGAAGAGTTCTTCAGGTATTCCCTTGGCCTTAGTTTGTTTTGAGTCTTCTTTAATAGATGTGCTTTTAAATTCTTGGTGGTTAGACTCAGGAGCTAGTATTCATATTGTGAATTTCTTACAGGGGTTTACAAGTAAACGGAGGCCAAGTGAGAATGAAGTGAGCTTAAGCGTTGTAAATGAAGTTCAGGTGAAGGTTGAGTTTATAGGAGTAGTGAAGTTGACTTTAGAGTCTGGTTTTTATCTTGTTTTGGAAAATACAGTTTATGTACCACAAATGAGATGAAATTTAATTTCTATATCGAAACTTGATACTTGTGGTTTTACATTTAATTTTGTTAATGGAATGGTTGAGTTATTTAATGATTCTTATTTGATTGGGAATGACATTTTATGTGATGGTTTATATAAATTGTCTTTGGCTCATTTTGGTGATGTCTCATGTATTACCAATGTATAAAAAAAAAAGGACTTTAATTCATGAATCATCCTCTATGTTGTGGTATAAGCATTTGGGTCATATTTCTAATGATAGAAAGGAAATATTAGTAAAAGATGAGATACTTCCGTTTTTATACTTCTCTGATTTTGAAACATGTATAGATTGTATAAGAGGAAAGTTAACTAAATCTACAAGAAAGGATTCAACTACAAGTAATGGAATTTTGGACTTGATACACACTGATATCAGTGGACCTTTGCCTTTCACTATATGTGGGAACAAATATTTCTTAACTTTTATTGATGATTTCTCATGATATGGATATGTTTACTTGATTAACGATAAATCATACACACTTGAGAAATTCAAAATTTTCAAACATGAAGTAGAGAAATAATGTGGAAAAAGTATCAAAATTGTAAGATCTGACCGTGGTTGTGAGTACTATGGGAAAAATGACAAGTCTAGTCAAAATATGAGTAATTTTACAAAGTTTTTACAAGAGTATGGTATAGTGCCCCAATACACCATGCCAGGGACACCCGAACAAAATGATGTTTTTGAAAGACGTAATCGAACTCTAAAAGATATGGTTAGAAGTATGATGAGTAGAACAAATTTGCCTGAATATTTGTGGAGTGAAGCCTTGAAAATTGCATTGTATATTTTGAACAGAGTTCCAAATAAAGTTATTACCAAGATACCTTTTGAATTATGGACAGGACGTAAGCCAAATTTGGCTCACTCTAAAGTTTGGGGATGTCCAGCTGAGGTTAGGATTTATAATCCATTTGAAAAGAAATTAGACCCTAAATCAACTCTTGACTACTTTATTGGGTATCCGGACAGATCAAAAGGATACAAATTTTACTGACCAAATCGCGGCACTAGAATTGTGGAGTCCATTACTGCTAGGTTTCTGGAGAATATTTTAGAGATGGTGGGAGTTCCACGATGAGAGAAATTCTTGTTGAACATAATCAAGTTGTTGTTTCAGTTCCTGTTATACAGGAAAGAGTTGGTTCTCAACCAATTGAAGTTGTTAATGAAGAATCGAGAAACCAAGAGGAACATCCAATTCCTCAAACAACGATTGAATCGGTTTCTGAGCCACAAGTTAGGAGATAACAGAAGGAAAGAAGATCTGCATTACCCAGTGATTAGATTACATATTTATTGGAGAGCGATTTTAATATTGGGCATATTGTTAATTTTGTAACTTATAACCAAACATTGACAAATCCTAAGGTAGATAAATGGATAGCTGTTATGGAAGATGAAATGAATTCTATGGAAAGGAATAAAGTTTTGGATCTTGTTGAACTTTCTCCAGATGCTAAGGCTGTAAATAACAAGTGGATTTTTAAAAGTAAATTAGATTCAAAAGGAAATGCTGAACGAAAGAAAGCAAAATTAGTTGCAAAAGGTTTCACTCAATAAGAGGGCATTGATTATGTGGAAACATTCTCCCCTATTTCGTCGAAAGATTCTTTCAAAATATCATGGCTCTTGTGACACACTACGATTTGGAGCTTCATCAAATGGATGTTAAGACAACATTTTTGAATGGAGATCTTTCTAAAATGATTTATATGAAACAACCTAAAGGCTTTATTGTGAAAGGAAAAGAAAACTTGGTATGTAAGTTAAATAAATCCTTATATGGTCTCAAACAAACATCTCGACAGTGGTATTTAAAGTTTGATGAGATTGTGACCTCTCTTAGTTTTGTTGAAAATATGTTGATCAATGCATTTATCTTAAAATCAGTGGAAGAAATTTTATTTTTCTTGTACCGTATGTTGATAACATTCTGCTTGCTAGCAGTAACTTAGGGTTGCTTCATGACACAAAGAAAATATTGTCTGCTAATTTTGAGATGAAAGATCTTGGAGAAGCTTCATATGTACTTGGCATTGAAATACATTGTGATAGAAATCGTAGCTTATTGGGACTTTCTTAGAAAGCTTATATACGACGTGTCCTATAAATGTTCAATATGTAGAACTGTGCACCTGATAATGTACCTATCATAAAAGGGGATAAGTTTAACAAAACTCAATGTTCAAGGAATGAACTGAAAAGGGAATCTATGAAGATTATTCCATATGCTAGTGTTGTGGGGAGCTTGATGTATGATCAAGTTTGCACTAGACCGGATATAGCCTATGCAGTCGGTGTCCTTAGCAGATTTCATTCTAATCCAGAACAAGAGCATTGGAAAGCAGCTTAGAAAGTTATGAGATATTTGAAGAAAACTGAAAGCTATAGCTTACATTCCAGCGTTCAAATCATCTTGAGGCGGTAGGATATTCAGATTCTGATTTTGTTGGATGTTAAGATGATTTGAAATTAACCTCAGTTTATATTTTTTACATTAGTTGGTGGTGCTATCTCTTGGAAAAGTGCTAAACAGACTCTAGTAGCATTTTCTACTATGCAAGCTGAATTTGTGGCATGTTACAGGGCTACAGTCCAAGCCACTTGGTTAAAAAATTTCATCTAAGGTTTGAAAGTTGTTGACTCCATCTCAAGACCAATCACCGTATATTGTGATAACAGTGCAGCAGTATTCTTTTCAAAAAATATTAAAAGCTCTGGTAGGTCAAAACATATTGACATAAAATATTTGGTGGTTAGAGACAAAGTCAAGGAAGGGCAGACGAAAATAGAGCATATCAATATAGAGGTAATGATTGCAGACCCTTTAACTAAGGGACTCACTCCAAAAGTTTTTAAGACATATGTTACTAATATGGGCATTGTAAAAACATTTGATATTTTTAGTTAGTGGGAGTTTTATATATATATATATATATATAAGACTACGTTTTGAGCTTGATCCTTTTACGGAGTACATAAGCAACCCATATGTTTTCGGATATAGCCCCTTCTGATAATAAAATATTTTTTCCCTATCCATAAACTATTTTGAGCATGCATTTGACTTATATCTTTTATTATAATATTATTGTAATCTCGAGACATGCAAAAAAGACATAAGATAAGTCTCTTTTAGAGACAAATGACTTCATTTTGATCCGAAGCATTATGATGACCGATATGAATTATCACAGTTTTTTATTAAATTTGATGCTAAGTTCATGCCACATACTACAGCATTGGTTGGAGGATGGGGATCCATGTCGATAAATATGTTGGCATTTATAGCCGTGGAATGATCTTACATCGTTTAATTGGTGTAATGACTTTCATGTTCGGTGTTGATATTCTTGTTGGACCGAATTATATTACGTAAGGTGTTATCATTGGAGCTATACTTTTGCAGCCACCTATGTAGTCTAACTCGGGTGTTGAAAAATTTGTTATAGTAATCAAATGTTTGCTCAAGTGGGAGAATGTTGGAATAATTCCATAAATGGGCTTCACATTCGATTATAAATTTTACGGGTTAGATTTATGGCTCACAATAACATTATGATTAGGCCAATTATGTTAAGTGATCAATTTGAACAGTTTTAAACCTTATGGGTTTTATTTGATATAATGTGGTATTTTCAAAGTATGTGGGCCGGAATTGTGCGTAAACCCTAATTAGAGTTTGAGTCGATAATGGGACGACTAAAGAAATTCCTATATAAAGGTTAGGTCCCTTCTCCTCTCCATATTGTATTTTCATTAGCTTGCCCCATTGATTGCTGATATTTTGTGAGGAGCAAGGAGGGAAGGATCTTGACTGCTGTTACAGCTATTATTTATATCAACAATGTCTTTCGCATGTATGAATTCGTTTTATTAATTTATTATTTGACGATTCTTGATTTTTAGCATGATTACAAATAAATTTCAACACGGGCCTCATAAAAAAATATTAAATGTATGCTAGTTTTGAAATAATAACTTGAAATTGCATGGATCTTTTTTCAAACTTATCTAGAAACGGACAAAAAATCTGCCCAAAATTATTTTGTTAACCCCACATAGTTCTCTTATCTTACTGTACAATGACCACATAAAAAATCTCACTTACTTTTTGAGGCAATTTTTTAACCTGACTTATTCGAAGAGGTCCTTCCAAAATTGGCAAATTATGTCTTACATTTATTGTCTGATTCTTGAATCCCTTATGGACCATATTATCGTGTAATGCCCCCATCATAAAAAAAGGGGGGAAAAAAAAAAGAACAAGTAAAGTACTTATTTTAATAATAAGAGAATAGTTACTTTTTGGGGGAAAAAATGTTTAGAGCTTGTTTAATAGAGATTTTTCTAATGAATTTTCGGTTTAAAATAGTAAATAAAAAGAGTAAAAGTAATTTTTTGAAAAATGAAGAGAGACTTATTTTACTTTTTTATACAAACATCTTTTAAAAGAAATTTATAGCTGTGATACGCAAGCAAATGTTTTGATCTCACCTTTGTCCACCCATGGAGGCTTCCTTACTAAATTTGTAAATTATAGTCGAGTGACTTGACTCGATCCAATTTGTTAGTCCTTGAACATATATACACAATGTTTGGTGAAGGTTAAAATTAGATTTTTTAGTAGATTATGATAAAATATTTGAAATGTGGGGTTGAAAAGTTGTGAGATTTATGAAAGATGTGATTAATATTAATTGTTTGACTTTCTCTTAAATTAATATAAAATTTTAATCAAAATCAAACATGGACATACAAGGAGGTCAAAATGTTGGTAGTCACACACAGACATATATATTAACGGTGTCACGTAAAACTAAAAGCTATTGATAGATCCATCAAATTGTAGCAAAAAGCTTAGTAATTCATCATAATATTAATACTATTATAGTAATTTTATAGTATTTAATATCGTGCAAAGCCTAATCCTTAAATAATATAGCAACGTAACTAGAATGAACTTTAGTGATCAAAATGTAGTTTCACTAAAAGTTTGGAGTGCTATTTAGCACTATTAAAATTACAACACCTGTTTAGATGACAGTAAGTGTCATCAAATGAAATGTAAAATTAAATTAAGGACATTGCTACATGTCCATCAAATTTTACGTATTGAGTTACATAATACTACATGTCATTCTATTATTTGTCAATTTAAAATATAGTCAACTTTTTTATCCAACATGTTCCATTTACATCTTTTTATGTAATTTCTTATGTATCATTTTTATGTACAAGTAGCAAAATTGACATAAATCTGTGCTAAACAACATTATTCAAAAGTTTTAGAAAAATGCTTGTTGTACATCATCATTTTCTATAAATCCTTTTATAAATGAGGCGATAAAAATTGTGGAGTCTTTTTTTTTTTTTTTTGAAATTTAATTAATGAGATTTTGATTCAATTAAATCTCACGATATCATATGTTAATAAATAAAAGTGAGGATTTTTATTATTATTATAGATGACATTTTGATCCAATTAAGCCCTTATTTGGTAAAGACTAGAATAGATTTTAATTTTAATTAAAATAAATAATTAATTTTAATTACATATTTTATAGGATTCGTAAATTTTTAACCACATCTTTCATCAATTTTTATCAAAATTTACTAATAAATTTGATTATAATTCTTACCAAACTGGAATCATATATTAAGCCCTTGTTTGAACCACATTATTTTTATAAGAATGTATTTTTAATAGTGTATTGATAGGAAATATGTTATTAAAAATGATAAAAAATTTTGAATTTATGTGTAATATTATTTTATTAAAAAATATGTAATTAAAATGATGTCAAATTACAATGTAAGAATATATATATTTTTTAAAAAAGTGGGTCAAAAAGGCCTAACAAATATATCAGTAAATTGCGACAATTTAATACAACCCAACGTTTCGATACTTTATTTAAACCCCCAATCCACCCCCACACCACGCCACCCCACCCCACGCCGCCCTCCCCCTCTGTCTCTGCGTACAGCCAAAAACAAGAAGAAGAGATTTTAGTCTCTAATTTTTCTAGAGAGAGATAAAAATAAATTCCCCAATCATAAATTTCTGTCATGTCTAGGGCTCTTAAATTAATTTTTCCTCTCAAACATTAATTTGCATTTTCCCGATCATTCGAACTTCTAAATGAAGCACAAATTTCATAGTTATTTTACATTTCGTTACCAAATTTCCTGAAAATTCAAGCTAATTTTAATTTCCTCGCGATCAGAAAATTCAAGTTACAGGCTTACAGGTAATTCTATCTTGGTTTCTAATTTCATTTTTGCATTTCTGAAAATGCGGAACAACTTTACACGCGTGAGCTCTGTAATTATTTGATATGTTAAATGCATCGGTGGTACTTCTTATGATTATGAATTGTCATGATAATGTCGGAAAGATGATGCATGGGTGAAATGCGAGATTTTTCTGAAGTACATTGTGCTTCGGAAGGTTGTCCTCTTTCTGACTTGGGAAATTTGTGTCGTAAAAAGATGAAAAGAAATATGGGAGGCAAATGCTGTTTTAAATGTTGGAAATTTATTCATTTTTTCAGAATTTTTACGAATTTGTTGTCAATCAAGTTCTAATTACGAGCTGCTGGAGAATAATATCCATGAATGCTCTAGGTTTTCCTAGAATTATTTCAAGTTCTATTTACATTCTTCTCGTATCACATGTCATGCTCTAGATTTATCTTTTTCCTCTTGATTTGAGTAACCATTTTAGGTATAGCCTGTGTAAAAATAGATTCTAATATGTGCCCAATGAAGAATTCTTACTCTCCTCTAACTAATACATGGAACGGTTATGAATCTAATAGCTGTAGTAAAATGCAAAAAGCCCTGTTTGTCTTGATTGTCTATAAGGTCAATCCTTTTATCTTTTCCTTAGCATGAAATTTGCCGGTAATCATGCTGCTATTGGATTCTCAGGCAGCAATTTCTTGCACGATTTAATCAGAAATTCATTTTCACTTTATCTAGTGATTTGCGTGCGGCAATATTGCATTTCTATGCAAGTTTATTTTGCTAGCAGTTTGGTTCCATCATAATGCCATTCTGTTTGTGAATTTCTTGTTTACTCTTTTACGAGATTTCGATAACACTAAAAATCTCTTCAAGTTATTGATTAGTGTCTTTGATGGAATTTACATGATTGCTGTCTAGTTGTGCAACTAATATGTAATTTTTTTATGTTGCCTATATTTGGTGTGGTAGATTTGTTTTGATTCCAATTTCTGCAACATTAAACAAAGCATATTTCTTGTCACCTCAAGATATGTACATATTATTGCAATCGTTGTCTAGGTATACACTTGGTCCTATTTTTTATGGTATGCTCTCTCAAAAGTGGGAGAATGGCAGCCTTGGCGAGGCTTCTTGCAGATGGAAGCGTCTCGCAAACTGTTGCAGGTAAACTAGTGCATTAATTATCAAATTTGCTACTTTATTAGATTTGTTTAAAAAATGTTGTCTATTTTACTACTTGTTGAAGACAGTCATTAGAGGCTGATGATTTATGTGATTAGAAATTGGTTTGTTTTATGTGTCTTTTCTTGGTGATAAGACAATATGGTTTTGTATTTGTGATATGGCCTTCTGGTGAATTTTTTGAGAATATACCTGACAGGGGCTTTTGATGGAAATGACCAGTAGTATGTGTGATTAAACAAAACTTCAGCTTGAATTCAGAGTTGTAGGATACTTTTGTGTCAGAGTGGGTGTCATGAGCCAAGTCGAGCAAAATTAGAAGAACTGTTATATATTTGATTTCTCCTTGTGCTTTAACCAAGCATTTGCACAGCAGATTGAAATCTTGTTGTTATGATTTAGCTGTGGAACAATCTGTTTCCTGAGGACTTGAGTCCCTGTTATATCTCCGTCTACCTACACTTATATATTCTAGAAAAACTGGATATATTTATCTAGCCATTTATTATGTGGAAACCTTTCAATGTGTTTACTGCTAACTTGTCAAATACATGACAGCAGTAGAAACTACAACTTTAGCAAGCTTTGTAGCTTGTACAACGTCTTATATTGCAGTTCAATTAATTTTTCTATTATGTACTTCTATATATTGGACTTGATTTGTTTGGCCATTTAACGACTAATATCTTATTGTTTACTATTCTCTTTCTCCAGAGGACATAGATCGCCAGAAATTAACTGCAAAATACCTGCACAGAGAATTACGTGAGGCAGATGAAGCAAATTTGATCGATGAAGAAGGTATGTTTGCTCTCAGTCCTTGCAGAACAAAGAGAAAGGGATTTGTAATGGTGTAAATTGTAATTGTTGTCTATATGTGTTATACTGAATTAGAATCAGGAGGAAGAAAAGTAAGAAAATGCAACATTGTTTAGGAAGTAACAACAAAGTTATAAGAGATAGAAAAAGAAGCGAAAATAAAAATCCTAAATGGAGTTTAAATCTTTTTCCAAGATAAGTAGAAGTCAAAATATAAAATTGAGAGGTAAAAATAACACCCTAGTACTCACATGCATAACAGTGATGAATTTGAATTTGAGATTTTTGATACCTTTTAAGATTGCCCCGAAACTTGAGAAGAAGGGAGTCCTAACCTATGATGATTGGACTCTTCAGATTGGACGACGTACTCATGTTTGACACGATATGATACAACACGAGACAACACAGGTGTGGTATAGATCCGTGTTGGGTCCTTCAACTTAAAAGTGGACATGGCAGAAACGTGGAAGGGAGAATGTCATATGGGAAAGCAGAAGTTTGATGGAGATAAAGAGTGGACCCATGATTTTTAAAGCAATAAAATCGATTTTGAGGCATAAAACCAAGACTTTTAAGGCATGAAACCAAGCCCATTTAATGTTACACTCCCAAAAGATACATCTAAAACTATTAGTATATAATATTCTAAAGAAATTTATGTTTGTAAGGCGTATCCATGTGGCCATATCCAAATTTTGGATCTTTTAAGCTGTATCCCCATATTCTAAGTTTTAAAAGAAAAAGGATCCTACTCCTAGATATATACTCGTACCCAACACCCGTATCCAAGTTTGAGCCATAGGTCCCTACACTGTAGTTTGCTATGGACATGTTTCAAACATTATACTGAAACAATTTCCTGTAAATGTGGGTCCAATGTGCTGTATAACATTGATATTAAATCATGATTCAACTCTTTGAACACACCTAAAGATTATTTTACCAGTGATTTTGAAGCCTGCAATATGTTTCTTCCACTTATATACTCTACCATAAACAATTCTTGAAGTAAAGATTCCTGCCTCTTTTATACAAATTGAGTTCTAATTTCTTAGTTTCTTGTTGATGATATTCTCATGTAGATATGCACGTGTTTGGTTTGAGACCCATGGCAGATCCTTTATATTTGGTAAGGTTTGGGAAAACCTGAATTAGTAATTATTTACATCACAATTTTATTCCTCTGTTTTTCATATGAAGGAAATTATTAAATTCACTCCAATACGTATAATTTAATACCTTGAATAAATGAAAAACATTAGGATGAAAAAATAATAACGAAAATTTAGAGAAAACTTAATTTTTTTAATAAATCTTTCCACTTGCTAATTCCCTTGTTCGGTTTCAAAACAATAAGCATGATTTTTATGAAAGTTTGTTCAGCTTCTTGAAGCTACATATACATGTAATATAATGATTTTCTCATGTTGGAAGTTGAAGATTCTTTTTAATGTGTGAATTTAAGATTGAGAAACGTAAAATAAATTTCTTTGGAACACGCTATACTTGGTTCCCACTGTAGGTTAAATCCATCAGATCAGAATTTTACAAAATTTTTGCCAACAGAGTATGGATTTCGTGCTTTATATGCATTGGAAGTGAACTGCATGAAGACTGACTGAGATGGTTTTGGGCACATATGAATTTCTTCCTTTTCCTTAATCACGTGTATATTCTTGAATTTTTTGTTAATAAAACTTTGCCTGCGCTATACTTTTTGCTAGAGATAAATAGGTGTGACTGATGGCAAATTCCGTGTGAATAATGTCTTAGATCTTCATTTCTAGTGTACACTCACAAATTAGTGAAATGGCTGCTTAACGTATTTTGAAGGTATGCTGCAATGCTTGTAAGAAGCCAATTAAGTCCAGTCATTACGCTGCACACTCAGGTTCAATTCATTTTTGCTCTCCAAAACTTATGCATCTTGAGATTTCTTTTGTTGCATGCCAATTTTGGCTTTGCATTGGTCAGTTGCAGACCCTTTTTTTTTTATCATTTGGTAAGAAATTAGAAAGTACGTCAAAGAAAATAGGGAACCCATTGCTTCAATTCTTGGATAAACCAAATTGTGCTCCACCAAGTCATCTTATATATAAATCAAATTGTGATGATGACTGAAGGTCTAAATGTTCCTTGGATGTGCTGATATGGGATAAAGAAAAGGATAAAGATAAATGGCAAGAAAAGAGTTCAAAAATTGAGTTTATAAATTTAAATAATGGAAGAAATTTTCAATATTAAAATATGTGATAGGATATTTTTAGTATGTACCCGTGCATATGAAAATTTCTCAGAAAGTCGTGATAAAGAATTTGGCCAAACGTAGGAGAAGGGTCAGAAAGAAATGAGTCCCAACCTCCTGCTGGCAGAAGATATCTGATTGTGTTCGATTATAATATGAATGTAAATGAGGAGTTTGGCAAAAAATTATGGCTTCTTCACAAGTTATTTTTTATACATGTCACTATATTAACTATTAATTTGTCTTCTAACCTTTTAAATATGTTATTTGAAAATATTATATGTTTAAACCTACTATTAACCAACTATCAAACTGTAGTTTGGTATAGTTCTCATGGAGCACGTGACACTAATAAATTAATGATTTATTTATTATTATTATTTAAAAAAAAAAAAAAGAACTTGGGTTTCCAATGGAATTTAAAAAATGAAAATCTCTTTTAAAGATGGATATAATACTTAAATAATACAGGACGTGCACTTTACATGTTCTGTACTCTGGGGTTTAAACACTAGTATTTGGAAAGTGTACTGCAAATGGGAGCATTTTTCCTATTATTTGCATCTATATCTGTGTGATAAAAGTATTTTTTTTTAACTAATTTGAATTTCCAACTCGTATCTTCTATCACAGCAGCTTACTGGAGAGTTAAATAAGGTAGTAGACTAATCCAGTGTAAAACTAAGTAATTTACGCATACACCTAGTAAGGGGAGAAATTTTATGTCGAAAATCAATACTTGATCCATACGTGTTGATAGAAACATCATTGTTTAAGCTAATAAGTGGGGAATAGAATTGTAGTAATAAACATTATTGGATTACTCTGTGGCAGTTGCAGGAGTAATATTACGAAGACTCTAAGAGGGTGGTGCTCCACTTAAATGCACCGTTCACTCATCTTTTTAAGTTGTTCCTTCTCTTATATCTGCAGAACTTTGTAAGTCTCTAAATTTCAAAGAAGAAATCGTTTCAGAAGTTGACGGCGCTTCTGGGCAAAAGAAACTTCCACGTAAGGACAGAAAAAAGCTACTGGTTGCTCAAGCTAGTATCCTTTTTCCCATCAAGAATTTGATCAATTCTCTTGCTTTATCCTATATGTTTGAAATTCTACCACATTATTGGTCAGCATTACATCTTTTATCAGACATAGTCCATGAACCAAAATTAGACTTATCATGTATCACAAGAAAAAAGTGGTTAATTGTACTGATTGTCTTAAAATTATGATCGGTAGATCACTTTGACTATGTGGAACTCCTTTTATTACTGGAAAAAAAGTTATTGTTCTTAACCTCGTGTAGACCAAGCTACAACTGTCCGGGAACAAGAAAAGTTTGAATCTCTAGATTCTGACATTATGACTGCACCAGAATCACATTTCGATGAAGAGCTTCAAATGATTTCCTTAGCTGAAGCTAAACGTATAGTGCTCTCTCTCTCCGACACACATATATTGCCACCTAAAAAACGAAAATTATGTTTAACTCTCTCTGTTCCATTTTTCGCTGTACTGCATGTGCTTTTGGTCTCGATTCATGAATTGTTATTCTACTAATTATTGTCGTGAATAGATATTCCAAATGGAAGTCTATGCTTTATTAGACATACAATATGTTACATTTTTGTGAATATCCAGAAAATCAAATCTTTTGAAGAGATGTGCACAATCTGCATTGTAGGAAATACAAAGTGTGGGAATGAGACACCAAGAATAAATAGTTTGAAAGTTAATCCTGTTAATATGGAGCGTTCAGAAACTGTGATACCCAGTCCAACTAAGCGTGTCAAAAGGTATGTGGAGCATGATGCTTCTTTATCTTTGATGTTGTCCAATGAAACATTCCATAAATTTTTTAGCATGATATATTTACACATCTTTAAAATCAACAGCATCGTTTTGTATGCCTTTTCTTTTCTTCTGCTGCCCATTATATTATGGCAGCTACCAATTTAACTTGTTGCAAAATTGGATGGTAGGATGTTTCTGCTAGTAGTTTGCCTGAAATTTACTTTTGCTTATCAAATTTTCTAGTGGCATATGCATGATGCAATTCCTTGGGGAAAAATTTGAAATTATGATTTGTTCAGGGTTGATCATTTTACTTTGACACACATACACACACAATTTGAATTTTCCTCTTTATTTCTTTCCCTGAGTATGTGCTTCCTTATATGGTATTGAATATAAACATAAGCAACCACGAGAAATGATACAACTGCACCATGAGAATTATAATACTGGGAGGCTCTTCCATTGATACAGAGCAAATATCTCGAGTACAAGTATTTGCCAGCTGTGGAGGATTCCCTATCCATCAGGTTTCATGCACAATATATTTTTATCTTGTAGGACTGTAGTTGAGAGTCAATCATGTCCAGATGCCAAGTCTCCATGTATAACATCTGAAGAGGTCCTTCAATGTAAGTCCCTTCCATTCGTTTTACATTAGTATGTTTTTGCACAAATTTATAGTAATTCGTGCAATAGGAATGTTTACTTCCCTCTTTGTTATGATGGGCATGGAGGTTCTGTTTTCTTTGAAGGTAGCATTGGTTGGGATACCTCAGGAACCTCTGAAAAAGTGCAAACATTAGATTAAATTAAAAAAATAATTCCCAATTTAAAAATCTTGAATGCAGCTAAATGTTCAATAAAAAAGTCCCGCTCACTTGAAAGCTCCGAGTTTCCTTTTCTCCAATAGGTCTGCTGAAAGCAGTTTTGATCTCTTTATCATCTTAAATTTTGACCTGATTCTATCATTAATTCAAAAGAAGCAAGCAAAATTTTTTTTCCGACTCTTCAAGATGAAGCTAGAGTTAGAATGGTAATTAATTATCTTTCGTTCCCTAGTTTAAATTACATACAAAATTATGTTTAGAACATAGATTATTGATGTTTAAAACTTTCCTTGTACTCTCAATTCACTAGTATGGGAGTAACTTTGGAGGACTTCTTTTATGGTAATTAGTAAATAGTAACACTCTTTTGAGATAGTACCTTTCTGCAGCTAAACGGCCCGAAATATTAAATATGACCTAAGCGTGATTAGAATTTGTTCGTTTATAAATAGTAATACCCTTTTTAGAGAGTACCTTTCTGCAGCTAAATGGTTGTGAATGTGATATCACCAAAGCATGATTTAAATATGCAATTTCCTTGTTCAGTGTCTACCGATCTCATGCATAAGTAGGTTAGGATTCATTGAAGAATGCTCTTCGTTTTCCCTTTTCCCTCTTCTACGCTGTGATGCAAAATAGCTTCAAGTACATTTATCAACGGACTTGATGGGATCAACACAAAGATTCAGCCAATACTGACTCCTTGTGTATTTCTAAAATATCTAATGGATTCTTATTCTCCCTATTTATGCATATTGAGGTAAGCTTTTGTGTTCTCGTCTCCTCCAAATGGTCAACGTGTGTTCTTTTACTAGCAGGATAATAGAAAATAGATCCAAGGTAGTGACATTAAACTTTAAATATTGGGCAACGAAACACATGAGCAGGTGTGCACGCACACTTAGAACATATATATCTGGTAAGCATTTGCATCTTGCTTTCTATTGACCTCCTATATGCCATGGACGGAAGCTAGATTGTTCAAAGTTTTGGGTATCTCATATCTCGTTTGTTCAGCTCCTCACAGAAAATGTCTTTGTTTCATGTTGCCGAAGCATAACTGCTGCACTTACATGGTTTAGGTCGAGATATTCCAACTAGATCAAGTGGAAGGAGTGAGAAGATATCTAAAGTTGCCATTCGAAATCAAACCTCAGATGAAATCTATGAAAGTTTAGTAACCAAAGGTACCTCTCTATGGTTCTGGCCAATGGTCTATGGTGAAAAAAATGTAGATTTATTTATTCATTTTAATGGTTTTGGAAAGTCATAGTTGCATATGCTTTTAACTGAACTAACTTGACGTCGTGTTCAGAGAGCCCAAACGTGCCTTTGGGTTTTGGAGGGGGTTTCACTTTAACCTTGCTAGTCAATACTGATTCTACGCTTGGGCTTTATGAATTACTTTTGATCGTAGTAATCTTGGTGTAGCAATCTCAGATGTTCCTGCTCCCATTGCAACTAAAATGTACTATTCTCAAAGAAACCATTATCTCCGAAGCATTATTAGTCACATGTTTTATGCGGAATCGAGGAAGGAACAAAGCAGTGAATATTTCACTTCAGAAGGCTTACAAGTCAATTCGGAGCAAACACAGCCTTCGTCTCCCAGCTACCTTTACCGTGGAAAAGTTAAGAATCAGCAGGTCAAGTTCTGCCACTCATATATTCTTAAATCTCGTGCTAAAACTTTCATATATGCTGACAGTTCAAGGCTAATTGTTACCTTTCTTCAAATTTATGCATCACTCTTATGTTCTCATCAAATCAAAACTCTTACCTGAATCATGAGTGCGTTAATTTTCTTTTGTTTCTATGTGTTAGTAACTTGAAGCATGCCTAATTAACAAGGAAGACCGGGAAGCCTCAGAGAATTACAGTGGCTCACAGTAGGACCTGTACCACTATATGTAAAACTTCTTCATGTTATAGGATGCAAAATTTTATGTTCTTCACATATAGTTAGAAAGTGTAGTAAATAGATATCATCCGTGTATTATTTATAATCTTGCTTTCTACCTCTTCATGTGAACATGCTACGAAATGGAAACCGAAAATATAGTCGAGCTTTGGACTGAGAAGTTACCATAAGTTGGATATCTTCAAATTAAAATCCAGTTTGCTAAGGCAGTCATCCTGGATGGAGTTTCTAGTAAATCTAAAGATTCTTGTTCTATAATCAAGTCAAATTCAATTAGAAAAATATTGCTACCACTTTCCTGCAAGGGTTTTCTCATTTCTTTAGCTGTAACACTAGCAGCTTGTTTGGGAGCGCTTTTTTGCCCCAAAAAATTGATTTTTTGACCGTTCTTTCACCATTCCAGCCGTCATATTTGACTTCTTCTCTCACAGGTGGACTCCACTTTCTTCCAACGGTCAAAAAATCAATTCTCAAAATCACTTCCAAACAGGCTCTAAATGTGTTTTATCCTACTAAAAATATTTGGAAAAATTATTCATTCTGATTTACTACTGGGCGACGTGCTTAGTTTCTACTTATGGATGTGGTTGTCAACTCACATAATGAGCTATTATGTATGTCAGCTATCATCACGCACTCCTAAACATTGTTGTGCTGTGGCTTGAACTGGCTGTTATTGCGATACAAAATCATTTTCACCACTTTATCGTAGCTAAAACTACTTTTTGTGATGGAACAGAGAGAAGAACATTCTTTGCATCTTGGGCAAACACTCGATCAGATTCCAGCAGGCAATTCAGAATTGTACATGGGCAAATCACAAGGATTTGTTCCAGCCGCAAACATTTCATCTCCCTTTCCTGTGAATAATACCCTAGAACCTCACACTTCCATTGGAAATATAAGCAATTACATTCCAAACTCTTATTCTTTTGCGGGCAGAACAGGTTAGTAATTCCCTCTCTTAGGCGTTAGCTATTCCGTCTTGAAATGCTAATTAGACCGTTGGACAACTTGGGAAGATTGTCGTTAATTCAGTGGTAGGCAACAACTAGTAATCTAGCAATGCAGGGGATTTGCAATTGATGTTCTGAGTGGCTCATCTCGTCATACCCCCGTTTAATATTTTTCCCGTAAAATAATAGAAAATGTAAATCAAAAACAAAAAAAATAAATTAAATTAAATTAAATTAAAAAAAAAAGAACTATCTTCTTCTTCTGCCCCGCCCCACCCCACCCCACCCCACCCCACCTTCACCCAGCATGGATTAACCTTTAATTTTTATATATGTTTTAGAAATTTTAATAGCAGCTATGTGTCTCTTCAGATTTAGTCTCTATTTAGTGAGGATTAAAGTCAGATTTTGATAGTAGTTGATGAAATGTGTAGTGGAAAAGTTGTGGGATCCATAAAATATATAGTTGAAATTAATTGTTGACTTTGACTAAGATTAAAATCTCGATTTTAATTTTTTTTAAATGGATCGCTTAATTTTATGCACCTGCTCTAGGTTCTGCTTTATTTTTACCCCTGTTGGGATTGCTCTCTCTCTCTCTCTCTCTCTCTCTCTCTCTCTCTCTCTCTCTCTCTCTCTCTCTCTCTCTCTCTCTCTCGATTGGTATCTATCTTTTAAAACTAACAATAATGTTTCCTCTGGTAATAGGTGTAAGCCCTCTGAATTAACTTCCATAAGTAATGAATTTTATGGTTTTGCAGGAAACCCTATAGGGACCATGCAGCAGGCTAATGGAAGAGTTCCAGTCGTATAGAAGTCTCGAAGAAAATTATTGGTAAAGTTGATTTTCTTTTTGCTCTTGTTTACGAGGTTGAGGCTAAATTGCAGAGTCCCAAAAAAGGTTTAGTGTACACTGGACATCCAACAATGTTGACAACACCAGTGTGTATAT
>NC_036258.1:4807683-4823806 GCF_002742605.1 Olea europaea var. sylvestris | reverse complement strand
TATATATATATATATATATATATATATATATATATATATATATATATATATATATCTTTCTAATTTTGTAGTGAAAATTCCCCCCCAACAACAAAAAAAAAGGTGAGAAAAAACATGAACGGTCTTTTATCTTTGATTCATGTTACAGCAAACAATATATCATTTTGCGGCCTTTTACAAATTGTTTGTCTTCGATACTATATTGTGTCGTGTATCCGAATTACACTTAAGTGACACTATTAAGGTTCTTCATGACTATTTTTAACCGTTTTGTGTTAATTATAGGGATGACAAAATTTCTTGTCCAAATGGTGAATGGGACGGGGAACTATGGTCTGTCTCGAAATTTCTAAACTAATGGTAATGAGGATTTTTTAATCATCACATGCCTATTGAAAATCCCCAATATGGGGCGATTTGGTAATGGCAGCCTGTCCTATTCTTGTCGTGCTGTGTTAACATCGCTAATTTTAGTTTTAATTTTAGGAAAATTGCATCATTTGTCCTTGATTTATTGTCTCAATAACAAGTTGGTCTTCAATCTTTAAAAATGAGCAAATTGGTCGTAACATTTCATTGCAGTTGCACATCAGCCTCAAATGGTAAAGAGTATCCAAATCCTAGTTAAATTGTGAAGTGGTTCTCATAGAACGTCTTATTTCAAAATTTTAAATTGGGAGGCGAAACCTAGCTTTGTGCGTGAAATCAAATAAGCTACATCTATAGAGGTTATTTGACACCTTTGTTGACAAATGTTGGGGTGGTATGTATTTTGGTCCTTGATTTAAAATTAAAACTCAAATGCATGCCACATCAACATTTGTCAACAAAGATGTAAAGAAAATTGTATATTAATGTTATGGGAGGGTGCTATTTGGACAGGGTCAAATCCAGGCCAAGTCCACGGGGGCCAAGTGGCACCCCCTATTGGAGGGGGGCTGCTCTCTTTGGCCCTATCTATTTAGTTTTATTGTAATGCTGTGTGTACATTCAGGTTGGCATTCAAGATGACTCTCCACGCACATAGGTGTGGGCCCTGAGTCTAATAAAATAATTATGGCCTCATTCTCATGTGTGTAGAGTGTCATCCAGGATATCAATTTGAATGTACACATAAGTCGAATTGAAGATTTTATAAATAGCAAGATCGTAAGGGAATTACATAAATTAGTACTTGTACGAAAGGCCAGATCAATGTGCTACTGGAGATAAGGAGTACAATTTTCTATGTATTAATACACTTGAAAATATTCTTTCGTTTGTGGACGAACCACCCTTCAATTACAGAGGTCAACTCAATTTTCTCAAATTTAAATTTCTAAATTACGGATATATCCAGCCTGCCATTGTATTTGCTTTTCATATTCCTCCTAATCTTTCAGATGAAGAAGACAAGATATTTGCCATCTGTACATTTTGGATTTATTTATTTAATAATTACACTAAATATTCTAAACTGCTGGCATCTCGTCAACTTGCTTACTTTTGCATAAAAGTTACAGTTTTCTATTCTATAGGAATTGAAATTCATCAAGAAATAATTTAAAAGGCCCTACAGATGTGATTCGATATTTTTCATGTTATGTGTATCACTCTTGTAGTATATTTTTTCTAAATAATGTTGATCCTAAATGTATCACCAAGTTAATATTTTTCTTCATAAATATAAAACAAAAAGATCAAAAATTTCACCGTGTTAGAATCAATCTAGCGTGACAACATGTACCTTCTTGATCGATCTAACTGTGAATTTTTCATATAAGTAATTAGCCTCAATCTAAAGGACAATTAGTTAACTCATAGAATGTTGTCACTACCTAAATGCACATGATAGTAATATATAAAGAGCTTGATCGTCATATATCTACCGTAGTCATTATTTTTTATTTACGCTTGTACTATTTGACGTGACAACTGTTATAGTTTATATTACGATTGGCAAGTAACTTTCGAAGGATGTATGTTCTTAAAGTCTCAGCATTGTCTTTACAAGTGTAATTGATATTTATAATATCACGTGAAATATATTCTTAATTTATTTATTATTATAAAATACTTAAAAGAATAAAAAGTTAATCATTTCATAACTTATTTAATATTGGAGAAAGATATTGTGTGTTAGTAATGTCGAATTAATTTTAAAATCTTAACAGAATATCTTAGAGTACGTCTGGCTTGGCCTAGAAAATAATGTGACAACAAATATGTTTGGATAATATACAACTAAAAAAGAAACAGTTGTAAACGAGAGAAAATGACAGAATAAAGGAGAAAAATCAATAAAATTTATGTATTTTATTAAAAATCAAAACCCCATATTTATAGGAAATAATTAGACTACAACAATTATAATAACTAAGATTGTAAGGATATTAAAGTCATTTATAAATATTACTATATTTACAACACCCCCCTTGAATGATTATTTACCTAATAACTATCTCATTAAAACGTTATTCGACAAAAATTCGATAGGATAAAAATGTTAACAAATGAAAAAAGAATTAAAAAAAATTAATACTGTCTTGTTAAAGCCTTGTTAAGAAAATTTAGTTGGACAAAACTTGTTCGAAGGAAAAATAGCACGGCTACTCCCCCTGATTTCAATTCTATTATCAATTCATCATTGTCTTGTACATCGATATCTTCAATATTGTAATTTCTGAGAAGTATATCTTATGTTGTTTTGTATATTTTTTAGATAACATTGTCTTCATATGATATATTGAACAACATTTGATGGTTGTAACAACATGACAATTTGAAAAATAACTCTTGCGGATCTTTCAAGAATCTCATACATATTAGAGTATTATTTTGAGAGTAAATATCATTAGATTATAGACATTCATTACACAAATAGTATGGCTCATTTAAAACCCTATTAAAAAAACTCTGTGGAAAAAATCTTAACGAAGGAAAAATAGTATATTAATCTTTTAGGTACACTATGAAGTTGTTTCATTAAAAATTTTATCAGGAAAATCAAATGGGACAAAACTTTAGTCAAGGAAAAAAAGTACAACGCGTATTACCTCTCTCTCACGATAATATCGCTTGAATTATGTTTCGGGCATATTAAATTCTTCAGCGATAACATTAATAGTCATGTCAAATAAGTTGACTATTACGTATTTCAAATTCAAGCTACGTCAATATAATATGATATGGATTTTTGATTTCATCCACCACGATTTTTGCGAAATTCACTGTATTGAGAGTTGTGTATTACATATTACGATTTCATTTTTCTCATTCTCTTTTTGTATAAATATATACCTTTAAAATTCTTGGACCTAAATTTTTGGACTCCAGGTCCAAGAATTTCAAGTTTCTCTAGTGAGTTCAATTTTAATATGATTGTATCATTTTATTTGGCCAATCATTACTTTGATCAATATATTTCGACGAATATATTTCATCTCCTTGCTATTCATAATATGATACGGTACATCATGTGCAAAAATATCATCGACGACTTTTTCTTTTCGATTCTATTTTTCCGGTACATGAACCTCTTATGAGATTTGAAAATTTGTTATATCTAAATATTCGTAAAGAGTATATACCTCCTCATAGGGACAATTTTTTTAGTTGCTCCATTTTTTGTTTTGAGATTTTTATATTATAATCGAATACGCCATGCTTTGTACGTACCATAAATTTATCAAGTATATTATTAAATAATTGTCCTCCAAGAACTTAATTCGAATTGGAGCATTTAAAGTTGTTGTGTGAGATTTTGTTAATCTTAATGATCAGTAAATACATTTAAATAAATTATCTTTCGAGCTTTTGGTTCAAATCATCTTTTGCTAGGATAATGTATTTATACATTATTTTTAACTTCTTAATTCCTCCCCTCAATGTTGAGAGAATTGTTCAATCAGATTGAAGTCATTTTTTCGGTGTTATAAAATATCACTTGTTTGGGATAAATGTTAAAACTACGCATTTATTCCCAGCATTCCTTACTTTCCATCTCAGTGCATTATAATTGATCATATTTATATATATTGTACCATCAAAATAATTAGATGAAAAAATTAGGCTTTAACCATAAGCCAATTATAATATTGAGAACTATTGGCATGATGCACAATAGCATTTCCAAGACAGAAATGAGAAGTACTTTTTTATCAATTAAATTAACAGAACGCATTCAATAAATAATAGTGTCAAACCATTTATCGACATCTCAACTAACAACACTAATTAAAAAGTTGAGATTTAGGATCACTAACATTAACAATACACCCTCTTGATTGTATAATCTAAAAATTATGCTCATAATTTGAGCAATAATTTCGCAAACTTTAGGGTGAGAACACTATATAATTACATAGTACTTGTATCAAATCTATTAAAGACAAATAATATTTAGATGGTCAATATGGAGGATGATGGGATCTCATTTATCACATTGATTAATTTTTAGAAATATTGAAAATTCAGTTCATATTTTAGATAGTGATTGTTAATGAAAAATTTTAATGAAAGAGAATAAATATCATATATAACTTCATTGGATTGAAGAATCTTCTAGTTCTTCATGAATATCCATTTTAATTTTTAATTTTGCATCGTTATTAATTCAGTGATAGTACAACTAGTTATGGAAAAATAAAATAAGATCAAATTTAACTTTTGGTTCAATATAATATATAATTCAATTATTTAGCCCTGTTTGACCCCATTAAAATTATAATTAATTATTTTCTTTCTTCTTATCAACCATATATTTTTCCATAAAATAATATTACACGTGATCCCAATTTTTTAAAAATTTTTAACCGCATATTCCTAAAAAAAAAAAAATTATTAAAACCATTAAAATTTCAAATTATGGGAGCCAAACAGGATCTTAATTTCAAAGAATATGATTAAATATTATATGCTCGTATAATATTCAATCAAGTAGACATACAAATCAACGTCAATATGATATGAGTTATATGTTTTTCATTCGAGAGCACATTGTATTTTAGTATCGTTTCTTCGAGAACAAACATATCAATATTCTTCTAAAATATTGGAGTCATAGTGTCATGCTCTTCGGAAGTAATAATATACTATTAATTAAAATGATAAATTGTATAAAGAATTTACTCTTTAGTATTAAAAACATAATTTTTAATTATGCTCTTTGAGATAAAGTAAAATATAATTAAAATATAAATAATAGTATTCTACTTTAGAAGCAATAATAAATTACTATTTATAAAATATTAACTCTCCAATAGGGGTGAACACGGTTCGATTTGGGCTGTTTGTGCTATATTTTCAACTCAAATCATTTTATGTGATTTGAAATTTTTTCAAACCAAATCAAGTCATTTTATTTTTCGAACCAAATCAAAACAAAGCATAATTTACGATTTGGTTCAGTTCGGTTGTAATTTGCAGTTTACCTATCGACATTATAGTAATATATTTAAAGCAAATTAACATATAAGATGAAACGAGAACCAATAATGTTAAATGTTAAATTACATTCATATTTATCATAAACATATGAAAAAATTATTTTCAAAGTTGGTTGCTAAAAGACGTCAATAGAACAAATACATCTTTTTCATTTTTATTTATCTTTTCTTGTTTGAATTTCATATTGTCACATAGTGGTCGGTAAAGGTAGAGTCACATTTTGATATTATAATTTGGTTAAAATTCATTTCGTCTCATTAGTGAGATGTTAAATAAGAATTGAACCGAATAAGTTTAGATATACAAAGATTTATAGAGTTTAGGCTTATTGAAAATTGACGAATTTCATTCTCCAATTGCTTTATGAAAGTAGGAGGTAGTAATACTAGTTAGGAAACTTTAACATTTTCACACAATTAATAAACCACGTCCTTTGTTCTTTCCAAACCAGAAACAAGTTCATTAATCATTTAGACACACAAATAATTATTTTTCTATCCAAACCACAACTCACAAGTGTATAATAAGTTCAAAAATAACAAATAAAAGAAATAACAATAAAAAAATGATTTGAATGAGAATCTGAGACTTACCTAGAGAGAAGAGAAAAATACGCGATTCAGGTAAAAATTAGCAGAGTAACAAGCAAAAGACAACTGATAATTTGTTGAATAGTGGCAGACAAGCGTCAAATTGTAGGAAATAAGAGTTTACGTTTGAGCTTTTGAAGTTTTGGACGTGATTTGCTACTATATATCTATATATATTTATTTATTTTGCATTTTATATAATTTGGAAATAATTTTAGTTTAGTTCACGTGTTGTGAACTTCTTAAACCATATGTTAATAATGATGAACCTAATTTACTTTTTATGATTATTTCAATGGGCAGGTTGTAATTTGTATTGCTAATTTTGTATTTTTTTCTGAATAGTGAAAACTGTAAAATTTATAAATTAATAAAATTAATGTTTTAATTAAAAAATCTAAAAAGGTTAGGTTCAATTTTGTGTGATTTTTGAAAATCGAAACCTAGACCAAACCATTTTGAAACTATTTGGTTCGATTTGATGGAATAAAAATCAGGGGTCCACATGTACTTGAACCAATGATTTCGGTTCGGTTTGCAATTTCGCAATTTTTTTTTTTTTATACAGCCCTACTCTTCAAGAGTATATTTTCTATGGGAAATAATATTTACATAGTTGTTCTTCTTCAGGAACAACATGTCAATATTATTCTGGAATAAATTCACACTTTTAAGGAGCAAGTAATATTCTTCTGGAATATTAATTTTAATGTTGTGCTACTTCAAGAGCAAGAATACGATAGATTATTAATTTAAAATTTACAAATGAGTATCTAAAAAATTTAATCAGGTTCAAACAGCATATGATGTAAAAATTAATTATCAAACAAATGAGATATGAATTTATGTGTAAAAATTAATTACCAAACATACTTTAGGAAAAAAATCTTCATATATACAAGTTAACAAAATTGATTAAATTTTTCATTGGTTAAATCCATTACCAACATGTAAAAGATACTAAAGCTCCATTTGTTTCCCATTAATGTAAGAATGAGAATGAAAAATATAGTCATTATGAGGCATGCATAAGAGATGTAAATTCAAATATGGTAACTTGATGTGATGGATAACGGTCATATTTTTCATTTTAATGGCCAAATAATGGAAAACAAACTGGGGCTAAACATGCATATAAATTCCACCTACGAAAACTCAATGTAAAATTAAACACAGAACTAATATGTAGCAAAATCAAAATGCAGAACTAATACATAAATAATATGTGATATAATTGATTGTATATGGATTAATGGTAAAGTATGAATTTACTTAATAAACCATGTACAGATCACACATACAGATATGAATTAGAATTAAAATGCATACAAACAAAAAGTAAAGAAAAAGAAGCAACATCGTTATGATGTATATGTGCATCGAAAGAATTTACAAGTCATCAAATTAATTTTGGTACACATAACAAATGATTATACTTACCTTTTTAACTAATTTACTTTAATTTTGAGAGAATAGTGATGTAACATGTTATAGACTAGAAAGAGAAAAAAAGAAAGAAAGAAAAGTCAATAAATTTTGTGTGTTTTATTAATAACAAAAACTCTATTTACATGAAAGAATAAGGGCTACAAAGGAGATAACGATCATAATGATTAGGACTGTAGGGTATAAAAATCATTCATAAAAACTACAATATTTACATTAGAAACTCTCTTAAAAAGTTAGTCTTACATAATGCAATAATTTACTTATTTCTAAATTAAGTTTTTACATTTTAAGCTCATGCACTACCCACACCTATTACCCCTGCGCCCACGAACGACAGCGAGAAATATTTATCGTCTTTCCCTTTATTACCTGTTGCCTTACAATTCTATAGACACTGTCGTCATATGCATATCTTTTGTATGTATACATCACTCCAAACCCTAGCCCAACTCCCATTTCCGTCAGCATTCTTATCATTTATCACAAACCTAAGAAAAAGCCCACCGACTGGGTTTCAATTTCAAGATCTTTTTAACTATTCCTGTTCACCTTTCAAGCAGCAAGCATATAAATGTATGCAAAAATTTATTCTGTCTATTTTTTGGTTTTGTTTTGATATACCCAATTTTGTAAATTTTTAAGCTAAGCTAATTTTATGGATTTTATTTTATTTTATTTTTGATTTTTTAGGTGCCCAGAATGGCATACGAATAAGCTAATTGAACAGGAGGGTATAAAGATGGAAATATAGATATAGATATACATACATGCAGAGAAAAAAAGAAGATATATAACAGGGATATGGATGAAATTGAGGGAGGGAATTGCTATTGGGCAAACATGCCTTCAGAGCTATTGAGGGAAGTGTTAATGAAGATAGAGGATTCTGAATCCAGTTGGCCCGCGAGAAAACACGTAGTGGCGTGTGCTGGCGTGTGTAAAAGCTGGAGGGAGATAATTAAGGAGTTGGTCAAAACCCTCGAGGTTTCTGGCAAAATCACTTTTCCTATATCCATTAAGCAGGTGGGTTTTCTCAAGACTTTTCTGTAAATATCTTTTATGCTTGTTTTGTTTTAGACTTTAGTAAATTGAGTCTAGTTTTGTTGATTGTTTTTTCTGGATGATTTTTGTTTTGGGCAGTTTCTGATTTTTTAGTTTTGTTTAAGTATGGTTTATGGTTTGGGACCTTGTGGTGATTTCACAAAGATAATTTGTATCTTTTGATGTGAATAAGTGATTTGAAAAGTGATATCGTTTCATGTTCATAGTTAGATTGATTATTTAGTATTTTCATTTGACATTAATGAATGTAGAGAACCTCCATGGAGTTGTCTTTTAAGGTGACTGGTGTACATCTTCCTGATAACTTTAAGTCTGTTCCTTGATCCCCTGTGCGTGAAATTTAACTCTTTTTTGGAAAGATGGTTGTTTTAGGATTAGGGGTCCTTCATTTTTTATAATTTCAGGCTTTTCTACATAGTGTGATTCTGTGAAGTTGATTATTCTTTCGCCATCTTATCATAGTGAAATTTACCTCGTTGGCAGGAAAAGAACTACTGAAATAGAGGACAGAGCTCAGTACTGTTTAATTTTTATGGCTCAGTGCTCTTTTTCGGAAAGGTTGTTGTTTTAGGATTAGAGGTTCTTGATTTTTTTATAATTTCAGGCTTTTCTAAATATTGATATACTGTGAAGTTGATTATTCTTTTACAATCTTATCATAGTGAAAGTTACCTCGTTGGTGGGAAAAGAACTATTGAAATAAAGGACAGGGCTCAGTGCTGTTTATTTTTTATGGATCTTAGATCTATTACTTTATTGACCTGAAGTTATATATATATATATTGGGCCGAGAATTTATTTGAAGAAGGTGTGATCATATAGATAATTTTTGGACTTTCAAAAGCTAGTTACACGAAATTCTTGGTGCTGTCAAGTTTTGACTTTACTTTTATAGAGCCAGATGGATGATCATACAAGGGGGAAATTTCTGGTCGACTCTTGTCATCTAAATTTAGGTGATAGAATTAATAAAAGTGCACTGACCATGATTATGAATATTTACATTTTTCAATTTGTTCCTGAAATTTCAGATGGTTAAATTTTGTGAAGTGCATGGATTTTCCTTTTGAAGTTGTTAGTTTCTTGTCTTTATCTTTACATTTTTGCATCAAGTAGGTAATTTTATGTATCCTCTCCAGCGACATGGATGGGAATTGTTTTTCCTATTTATATGGATTTGACGGAAAAAAGTTAGAAATCTCAACCAATCGATTTGTAGTTTCAGAATATTAAACTTCCAATTTTAATTGTGCTCCACCTATTGTGATAAAGAGATTCTTTTAGTGACTTCAAGGACAAGCTAACAGCTTTTAAGTCGAACGAATGCCAATGCTGACGTTCATTGGTTTTCTTGAACCTGCTACCGTAATGAAAAGTTCTTCCATGTTGTCGTCATTCTCCAATTTTTGTCTGTTCTTCATGTTATGCTACGTATATCGTATTTATTAGCGACGACATGCCAATTTTTTTAAGTTTTCGCCCTCCCTCAATTAATATTTTACTTTGGGAGCACGAGGCAAAATATCTGCTTTTATCAAATGCATTTAGTATCTTATACATTCTTAGAAACCTTTTTCTGCTTTACAGCCAGGTCCAAGGGTATCTCCTGTCCAATGTTTTGTAAAAAGGAATCGCGCTACGCAAATGCATTATCTTTACCTCAGCTTAAGTCAAGGTTTGCATTGTGGTCCCAACTACTTCTAGCTTAGCTAGATTGTTCTTGTATGTATTGTCTACTGCTCATCATTCTTTTCCAGTTATCTTTGTGATATTTCTTGACAAGAGGATTCGCAGACGTTGCCTTGTTTTCTCTTGACATTCATTCTTCTCTTCTGTGGCAGCTCTGGCTGATGATGGCAAGTTTCTTCTAGCTGCTCGTAGGTTTAGGCGCCCCTCGTTCACAGAATACGTGATTTCTCTACACCCTGACCATATGTTCAGGGCAAGCAGCCATTATATAGGAAAATTGAGGTGTGTCTCAACTTTTAGCTTGTTGAATGATACTTCGTATTTCCAGAAGAGACTTGATAACAGCAGCTTTTTATTTCACCAGATCCAATTTTCTGGGAAATAAGTTTGTTGTATACGATGCTCTGCCTCCCCATGCTGGAGCCAAAATGCTCCGATCTCGCTCCACGCAGATGGTTGGCTTAAAACAAATATCTCCAAGAGTTCCTGCTGGCAACTATCCAATTGCCCAGATCACATATGAGTTGAATGTGCTGGGAGCCAGGTAAGAAGAAGATTTATGCTGTTCGTTTAGTTTTATCAATCAACAGAGATGGTCAAAAGTTTAAATAGAAAATGCTTGAACTTATTTGAAAGTCTCCTCAAAGAGGAAAATGATTCACAAAGTTACTTGTTTAAGTAATGCCCGTGGTATTGCCCACTGGGATGAAGTCATAAAATGATTTATGTTATTAAGTACCTGAAGGATTGGATACTAGTATACCAACAAATTTATGCAACATCCAGGAGTCCAAGACGAATGCATTGTATCATGGATGCAATTCCAGCTTCTGCCATTAAACCTGGAGGTGTAGCTCCTACGCGGATCGATTTCCCCATCAGCAATTCAGATTCCTTTCCAGCGAATCCATTTTTCCGGTCAAAGCCAAATGGATTGGATAAATCCCTGTCAATGCCTTTGGATAGCCAAAGAGATGCATCGCTCGTTTTGAGAAATGAGGCTCCAAGATGGAATCAGCAGCTTCATTGCTGGTGTTTGAACTTTCATGGACGGGTGACAGTTGCATCAGTGAAGAACTTTCAGTTGGTGGCTTCTCCGGAGAATGGTTTGGTTGGGGCAGAAAACGAGAAGATCCTCCTTCAGTTTGGGAAAGTTGGGAAAGATGTGTTCACTATGGACTATTGCTATCCGCTATCGGCATTCCAGGCATTTGCCATCTCTCTTAGCAGCTTTGATACTAAAAGTACTCGTGAATGATACACATTGAGTGGTATAAATCTAATTCCCTTGTTCATAAAATGTCTTAGTCAAACAAATGACATTGTGCTGCCTTAATTACCTTGTGGTATGTGATCATATGCCTAATAAGTCGAAAATATACAGTTACGTGTTTTATAAGTTGCCATCTCGCGTTGTTCTTTTTTCTAAATTTCTTTAATGGTGGCCATGATCATGTTCCTATCTCATCGTTTTGTGTCATATCTTGACAGCATTTTCTTCAAATTCACTTTCCTACACGCACAAGTTTATATTCTCTCTTTCATAACCAGTCATTTCAGACTTTGGACGCCGTTTTGCTTTGAACTTGGGTAAAACATCATATTTGTTTTGATTGGTTTATTAACATATGATGTTTTAATCAAATATATTTGGGCTGCTCATGACCTCTGCACTAACTCCATGTTTCTTAATTTCCGGGGAAGTGATTGTATTGTGAATGCTGACAAATAAGATGCAAAGAAGATAGTTCCATCTCTTTTTCACTTTTCTGTGTTTTTGTCTTTGAACTTTTAGTAATGGTAATATGGAAAATATTTAGAAGTGTAGAAATTTGTCTATTTTTTCTTTCCCTCTATTCCTTTATGTGCATACTTGTTTGTTTTTGAAACAATCTTTTGTGGCTGTTGTGGATATTTTAATTTTTCTTGCTTCTTTCATTAAAAGGGTTTCTATGACTTATCCTCGTACCATACTCAAAACAAATTTTTAAGGGAAATTGTATTACTAGTCCCCAACTGGCAGACCTTGTGGCAATTTGGTCCCCAACTTATTTTTCTAGAGAGCTAATGGCGCAATTTTTCCGTGCTTTAGCAACTTGCCTCTTTCAATATATCAAACAAGTCGTATATGTTAGTTCGTTTTGCTTTTTTCATATTGTCAAGTACTATACAGCTCGCTAATATGAATGGTGTAGACGTTCAACAAACGTTTTAGGTGGGCCCTACAGAATGGGCTAGAGTTTTGAGCGTGTAACTTGTGCTTTGGTCCTGAGATTTTTCCCGTTATTTGCTCAGCCCAGTATACATTCATGAAAAAAAAAATGTTTAATTTGAATATTTTTTGTTCATTGTGTATGCACTTAAAGTTGTTTGTTAACAATCATAGACTTTTGGCACTAGACACAAATCTATTAATATCGGTGGTAATGGGGTTTTTTATTTTTATTTTTATTTTTTATTATTATTTAAAATAGAATTGTGATCCATTTACTAAGTATTATGTGGTCTAATGTCAGTTAGGCTGGTGATCGTCAACACCACTGATGAATAGCATTATTCAACACGAAGTCTACGTGTTAATTTGAAAATAAATATTATCTAGTACTAGTGGTGGTTAGAGCACCTCCGATGCTTTTTATGAATTGTTATCTAGGTAGTACGAAATTTGAAAGACTTGGTTTATGTGACATTAGTGTTTAATAAACTGAAATTCAAGAACAAAAGACTCCAATTCATTATATGGATTGATATATGGGTGTCTTATTTTCTTAAAATAATAACGAAATCACATAGATTGATATACGTATATGTTTTTCATCTTATTAAAATAAATTAAAGCTTAATGTTCTCTCCCTCCCTCTCCTATTTGTTAATTTTTGGGTCTCTTATTAAGCCTTTGTTTGATCCCCATTTTTACATATAATATTATTTTAATGAAAAATGTATGGTTAAAAATGAGTTTTGAAAAAATAAATGTTTATAAGAATGAGAATCAAACAAGGGTTAAATATTCATCTGAAGAAGTTTGAGTTATAGAAATAACACGTTGAAGATGAAATTTGAACTCGACTGTTATTCATTAAATATTAAGGATAAAACTATTTGTACACAATTATTTACACACTCGACACTTGGTCGTCCCCTATTGGAGAGGTGGCTGGTGGGCCAGCTGTCCCTCCAATAGGGGGCGGCCAAGTGTCAAGTGTGTAAACCATTGTGTAAATGATTGTGTGAATGTAGTATGGTCCAAATATTAATGTCATGCAAATTAAAAATTAATTCATAAATTACATTATAGGTGCTTTTAGCACACCAATTTATATGATTATGGATTCTCCTTTATATAATTGATTAAAATAAAGTTTACAATTAATCACCAATTGGATTACTCTAATTTGAATCAAGATGTCTGGAAGGCATATTAGATTCTTCTTTCCCTCGAACACGGAAGTTCACACCCCACAAAAGTGAGATATCAGATTTTACATATAAATTGGACTAACACATAAATATACACACACAAATAATCGACTTTGAGACTTCAATAACAAAATTATAGGGTAGTGAGTATTTTTTTTTTTTCCCTGAATGCATAGTTCTCTTAATAGAAGGGTGTCATGTACACCTGAATTGGCGGAGTAAGTAAGCGTGAAGACCTTTGGTCAAGAGTTCAATTCTCCATGCCAACACTTTCTCGATCGAGTCTGTCGCACCGGACTTGTCTAATGCGATTTACCTGACTGACATGATTTGTAAGCTATTGTGTCAACTCACAACTATAGGTCCCCCCTTCATTTAAAAAAAAAAAAAAAAAAAATTGCTCCCTGAATGCATAGTTCTCTTAATAGAAGGGTGTCATGTACACCTGAATTGGCGGAGTAAGTAAGCGTGAAGACCTTTGGTCAAGAGTTCAATTCTCCATGCCAACACTTTCTCGATCGAGTCTGTCGCACCGGACTTGTCTAATGCGATTTACCTGACTGACATGATTTGTAAGCTATTGTGTCAACTCACAACTATAGGTCCCCCCTTCATTTAAAAAAAAAAAAAAAAAAAAATTAGCTTTGAACAAACGTTTTTTTTTTTTTTTTTAATTATTTACTATAATCTAATCTAACTTACAAACACGCAAGGATTCCTTCTAATATCCATGATGAAAATGAAATGTTATCATTGATATATTCTTCGGTCTTCTCAACATTTAATAGTCGTCGTAAATTTTAGTGTCTATTATGTACGCTTATGGATCTACTATTGAATACATTATACACATCTCATGTAGAATTCTCGAACGTCAAATAATTTATATCCACGAACAAAATACAACCAAGACATGTAACGTGTGGATTGTTATATCTTACACTTGCTGGTACGTTAAAGTTAGTAGTAGCAAGTATATTAAGATCATGACTATACTTAAAATCAAGATTCATTGTAATTGTAACACCTTCCGACGTTAAATAATAGATGTAAAGAGAATGCTAAACTCCTTTTGATGGCGAAGGAAGAGAAAATCGACTACTATAACGTGAATCAAAAGTGCTCCCTGTCCCGGCTTGGGAGCAGGGTCAATGACAGGGGTGGGAGGGCCGCCACTGTCTTCGACCCTGTCCCCAAGGGAGTTTTATTCAACGTCAATCAAGCACTTTGATAATAGATTTGATTCTATGTGCCAAGCTCTATATGGTCCATATGGCGTAATGGGGCCAAAAGTTAGGTAAAATTGTGCTGTCCGGCAATATGATTGAATTGACAACTATGAAAAAATTATAGTGGGAACAATTATTTCATCACTAAGTCAAATGAATATGATCAAATGATTATTCTTCCCCAATATGCAACTGATCAATTAATTATTCATAATGTACTATTTTAATGAATAAATTTAACATTTTTTTCCTAATACATTCGAACAGACAACTTAATTCAACACAAAACATTTGAACAGACATTCATTATGACACAAAGCATTTGAACAGACATTCATTATGACTGGTATAGCTCAAGAGTGATTTAGAGTGGATATATCAATGAAAGAAAGGGTTCATATGATTTACTAACGATCAACAAAGCAACGCAGAAAATAGAACCTACTGCAGCATTTCCAAAAAGCAAAATAGAGAGTGAATTTGTAGAGAAGTGCTTAAAATCACCCAGAATCATAGAAAAGTTGTTCTCGTGAATATAGCGAGACTTCAATTACAACTGCCCGTCCACTGGTAAAGTATGGTTCAGACTCGCTAGAGCGTTAGTAATATAAAAAATGTCGTAAAATGGGGAATCAAGTTGCATGAAAAAGTAGGTTTTGTCTCAATGGAAGCCACAAAATTAAGAATAAATCATGAAAAACAAAGAAATATTTAGAGTTCTTATTATAATTCTTCACTAATCAAGACACTGTAAGTCAACGCACGAGGAAAAGAATTTAACATTTATAATACCTCATGATACCAAAAATGATAGAAACAAATGTGGAAACGAAAGATACTCTACCTCTCAAATAGTCAGATACAAGACATGAATTTGCAGTGTGTGTGCTCCTCAAAGTGTTGATTTTGCTGAAAGTATAGAATAGTGATATATTACATGTTACCTTTCTCCTCGTTCCGATTGGAGTTCTTATCCTTCTTCGATGGCTTCGTCTTTCTTCGTGGAGCACCGACAGCAGAGGGGTCCACCAATGGGCCCGACCAAGTTTGAATGGGTTCCTTGGAATATGAGAAATTCATGGAACTGAATGGGACATCAGGAGGATCAAAGGCCGGATTCATGTGATGTGAAGCGCCCAAAGGATAACCAAGTCCTCCATCCTGGTGTGGGGGAGGAAATTTTTCGCTTTTGCTCTTTGCATTCGCATGTGTAATCAGTCGCCGCCTCTGTTTTCAGGGTTTGGGGTGTGTGGGGGG